>NC_137928.1:3863512-3873512 GCF_963457725.1 Sprattus sprattus
CGGAAGTTAGTTTAGCTAAAGCTGAACTTTGCGTGGTGGCAGTGGCCTTCAGTGTCTATCCGCTCCAATGCCATCTATCAACTTAATGAACTGATACATAAGCAATATAGCTTACAAGATAAGATAGTTACTATACTGCGACAGCTATCTCATCAAGTTAGCAGCGCTAACGTTAGCTAGCTAGCCTTTATTTTTAGCCAAATAGGACATTATGAAAAAGAAAAGACATCGATCAACAAGGCATATCATGACAGAGCAAGCTACATGAAAGTTCGTTATAACACCACAATAGCTGTGTACCACAGACGTTAGCGAGCGGTCATAACACATCCTTATACACAGAAATGAAGATAGCCAACGTTATGCCCAATTACTGAACGGTGCCCCATGTAACCAGAGCATGCGAACTTACGCTGTCCACCTTCAGAATCCATTTCCCCGGTTCTGACACAGCATTTAATCGCTGGATTAACGATAACTGTAACACAAATACATAAAATAATATTCTTAAGAGGCTGGACACTAATGACGTGGTCGGAGAAGTCGCCATTTCCATTAACAAGGCAATCGACGCGACAACTCTGAATGCGAGCAACCTCTTCCGCGGTTCTACATAATGAAATACGTCACTCCAGTGGGTGGAGACACACATGCGTCTTTGTAGGCCATACAGGCTACCAAGACATTCATTAGCACATTTATTTTTAAAGTTAGTATAGGCCTACCTCTGGGTCTGTATTTGTTTATTTTAAAGTTGTCTGAAGCTCTGCACGCACGTGTGTGTATTATGCTATCACGTGTATTTGTATTATAATTCTTCTAATGCGATTAAAAATATTTTTTGTCTCATTGGATTTTGTATATAGGCTGTAAAATTATTAGGGCCAGTTGGCCTACTGATATCTGTCCTTAATAAATAGATAGATAGATAGATACTCATCATATATACATATAGATAGATAATCATAGGCTACGCTACACAAGGAATATGAACACTTCTCAAAGAACCACACACAACGAACTGCTGTTACACGCTACATGGCACTTGCAGTGTGCATTTATTTGTGTAGTGGCATGAGCAACTTTTTTTTTTTTTTGTACTATTGCTACCCCTATTAACCTTTTAAACACAATAGCCTGCATGGCATTACATACTCTCTTATGACGATGCCATGACGTTATGTATTTATGCATTCTTGTGATCTAACCTAAAATTTAGAAAGGTCTATTTTTTAGTCTGCCGTTTTCACTGGGTTTCTTGTCATTTTGGGTTCTGTCTGTGAAACTAGTAAACCTAGGCTAGCCTGTCCTGAGTTGGAAAATCCGACAGGTGATAGGACCCAGTGTTTCTGACCGAACTGGTTTCTCTGCGACTAGGGTGTGGACTGTGGATCCTCCTCGCAGTAAAAAAAGGACGGGCTTCTTGTGCTGAACTGGTTCGGTGCGCATTCGAGGTAGCGTAGCCTATTCTTTCTCACTTTTGATCGTCTACACCGGCATAAGTGCTCGTAAGTGTTTCTTTTTAAATATCTTATCCTTTCCAACATTAGTTTAACTCTGTAGGTAAGAACGTATGGTGGTCTTCAACTTTTATGACTGATTTCGTTCGCTGTCAGAGTTGCGACGTTATGCTTTAGGTCTACAGATGTGTTTTGTTGTGAGCTGCAGTAACTTTCCTAATTGCTCCACTGCCAGGACTAAGCTCCAGTTCGGATTAGCTACAGCTCACACCTCATTCATTGTGTTGGTTTAAAGCTTTTTATGAATTCATTTGTAGCCTAAAGACAGAAAGATTTTTTGATTGCGTGCCGGTGTTAGGGGAAGTTAGTGGAATCCCTGTGTTGTCCTCTTACGCAATAGGCTACAGCAGAGATACTGTTGCAATGATTTGGCCAATCATTATGAAATCAGGTTGTTGGGATGTGAGTGATTTAAGCAAATCTAAATGTCTATGTCGACCTGGGAATAAGTATGTTGAGGAATCCCTCGGTGGAAAGTTTTTGTACATTATGAGTCACACCTTAATGTTCTTCCATTCATAGACGTATCTTTCAAGCTACTCAGAGGAGCTCCGAACGCACAAACACACAGGATGTTTCTGGCCAAAAGACTCATTGGTGGGATCTTGGATGTTGTGAGGTAAGGCAGAGAGTAGCCTTACACACATAACTCTGAATGAAAGCAACCATGTTTCCACGTAAATTGATGGTTAACTTGAATTCATAGCTTACTCAAAACATCTCTGTTTATCTCGGGAGCTGCATTCATTTTAGTTGGGAAATCAATTAAAAACAATCAATTCAGTCATTAATGTTAATGTTCCCTATTTTTATCTGAAATGTTACAGCAACATCGACCCCAGCCAGTTTGTGCCTTCAGACCCTGTAAGTACCTAGTCTTTCAAATCAAGTCTTTTCAAGGCTTTTTCAACTTGTAAACACTGGCTACCTTCATGGTTCAAATCAGTGCTGTTTAGAGGGGCAATATTATGAAGTATGCAACGCAGGAATTCCTGTGGTCAGAGATGGGGCGTTTTGCCCACTGCTGGTGTGTGTGTGTGTGTGTGTTTGTGTGTGTGTGTGTGTGTGTGTGTGTGTGTGTGTGTGTGTGTGTGTGTTAAACGCTGGAGGCACAGGCTGGGCAGATATACAGTATGTTTACACTATGTTTACAGTGTGCTCTCTGTGTGTGTGTTTGTGTGTGTGTGTGTGTGTGTTCCAGCCCCCCGCTCGCAGACCACTGGCCTACTCCGAGTCGCATGAGAATGATGAAGAGAGACAGTTCCGGAAGGTCTTCCAACAGCTGGCTGGAGATGTGAGTATGCCGTCTCTAATCTCTGCACCTCTCCCACCAAGATCTGTTCAGTGATGCACACCCACCATCCCTAGCTGGGCCACTAGGAACTTAGACAGAGAGATACTTTATTAGCTCGGGGGGTAAGGTTAGAACAACATCCTTTCAGGCAGCATACACATGAAATGAGCAGCCTGTGTCTTGTATTCAAATTTAATCTGAGGGATAAATTCAGGTTTTGATTATGCTTAAATGCTCCACTTCTCAGTATTCTCCATAATGCCCCAATTTTTCGACATTAACTTCATAAGTGCAATTAGTTTATAACACATGACAATTATGTGTTGCTAACACAAATGTGTGTACAGGCGTCTATGCTCCATTGTGGATGTCACTGCTTTCAGACCCACATTGGAAACATTTTTATCTCAGCTTGAAGTTCCTCTGATAGTCGTTCCTGTTGGTAATACATATCTCTAAAACTAGATCTTTCTGTTGGGGTGTGGTCCTCCCGCCATTGTTTGACCCAGGCGGTGGGATTGCCAGTTTAGCTTGTCTGTCAGAGTGGGTGGGGCGGCTCTGTGACACATTCATGGGATTCCTGCGCCACCCTCCTTCCTGTCTTTACACTATATCTGCACCGCCCCAAAGCCTGACTAGCAAGCACTCCTTGGCACTTTCCTATACAGTAACTGTGTGATTTACTATACAGTAATGATGCTGTATGATACAGTTACTACACTATACTACACTATACTATACATTTCAACTACTATGCTATGCTACAATTGCTATGCTAAGTATTTACTTGAAGTTACTGTACTGTTTACGCCCCCCTCTTTGGTGACTGACTGATGAGAGGGTGTGTGTTTTATGTCTTTCTATTTCAATGTCTGGTTACACACAGGACACATGGCATGGGAGCAGTGACTCGTTCCTCTTCTTTTCTGCGCATTCCTGCCATTGTTACGCAGGGCGTCGCTAAGGCCCCATTAGTACTGTTTGAAAAGAGAGATCTGGGGGCGGTGTGTGTGTGTGTGTGTGTGTGTGTGTGTGTGTGTGTGTGTGTGTGTGTGTGTGTGTGTGTGTGTGTGTGTGTGTGTGTGTGTGTGTGTGTGTGTGTGTGTGTGTGTGTGTATGTGTGCGTGTGTGAGTCATCGGTGGGTGTGGGTGTGTGTTTGGGTTGGAGAGCCATGCCAAAGATCGTAGCAGGAGCTAATGACTAACAGATCCGACAGTGGCTCACTGGCATGCAAGGGGCGGGACTCCAGACCCTTTCAAAACAGGAAGTATTTGGTTTCATTTGAATATTCCCATTTAAACCAACTTGGATCATGTTGGTTTGGAGAGGAAGAATAAAAGATATTCCAGAAACAGAGTACATACGTATAACCAGTGGTGTAGTGGTCCCTGGAGAAGTGGGTATACTCTTATTTTTTTTAAGCAGCCATACAGCACATGATAAACACCCTGTTTTGAGAAGTGGGTATACGCAATGCTAACAGAAAAATAAGTGGGTATACTCCGTATACCTGCGTATACCCTGGACTACACCACTGCATATAACTATCATTATGTCAAGAGAAATGAAAAGCATCATAACAGTTGAGTCATGAGAGCCTGCACAGTCACCAAGACAAAACCTATGGAGAGCTAAATCACTAAAAGCTGTAACAGCAAGTGTCCAGGAAAGAGGACGGTCAATCGATGGCCACAGTAAACACTTAGAAAGACTAAAGTGCTTTGGAACCCGAGACACTGTGGCTTGAACACGCTGTGAACTGTGTGGTGTCTTCGCTGCTGTCTATACACATAAACTGCTCATCGTCTGTTATCTACCATTGGCTCTATGTGAAATATATGTTTCAGTTCCTGTGTTTTGCTATACCAAATTGGAGGAAAACAGAAAATTCAGAAAAAGTATTTTGTATTTTATATTGTATTTTGTTACATTTTCTGGCAACAGTATTTTGTATTTTATTTTGATACATTTATTTGAGGGGTATTTTGTATTTTGTATCAAAATACATTTTGATCTCTGGCTCTATGCACAGTGAACTACGTATGTTTCAGTTTTCAGTCATACTAGGTAATGAAACTGAAGGTATTGGACGCTCAGGATAAGACAATCATGAGCTATACAGCTTACCACTCTGGTAGATTTGACATAATATTTCCGCGCATTTTCCATCAGGTCTGTTTGGAAATCTAGGGTATTTAGTGTTTATGGTATGCCCAGGTCTGACAGTAATGTGGATGTGACTTACCCCTCTCTTTTGTGACACATATGGACTGAGAGACTTAAGAGACCTTTTTTAATACAACACCTTATTTTTATTTATTTATTTTAAATTAGATTTTATTTACATTTTAATTGTATCTCAATTAATTAATACAATTTTATATTTTTATTTCATGTATTTATTTTTGCACAGTGTGGAGCGAGACCCTTTCACATTTCACTACATTTGTTGTATGAGACACATAAAACACTTCAACTTGAACTTGAACTTGAACACATCCATGATGCCTTTTAACCCTGATTCTTCCGCAGGACATGGAGGTCAGCCCCAACGAGCTCATGAATATCCTGAACAAGATCATAACAAAACGTGAGTGCACTGACCCTCTTTTTTTTAAAGATTTATTTTTGGGCTTTTTGGCCTATAATCGATAGTTTTTAGTGAAGAGTGGGTCAGGAAATGGGAGGGAGAAGAGGTGGGGAGTAGACAGGAGAAATTACATCAGGCCGGATTCGCACCCTTGTCCTCCATGGGCATCAATCCCCGAATGTGGTCGGGGCTACTGCTTGCGCCACAGTGCCCCCCTGCACTGACCCTCTTGTCACGCTTGGTCTGACACATGAAACAGTTACTCACTTTTAGGATCTGCCGGTGTCTGCCACAGCCTACTGACTAACAGAGATGTCTATGTGTTGACTTAAAAAGGTTCTTTCTTCTGTTCTGTTCCCTGTCGGGAGAGAGAGAGAGAGAGAAAAAAAAGAGAGAGTGTGTAAGAGAGAGGAGATAGAGAGAGAAAAGAAAGATAGAGAGAGAGAACAGAAAGAGGAGAGAGAGACTGAAACATATTTATCATGGCCCTTTGGTTTCCGAAGCTTTCTTTGTCTAACAATTTGCTTGCGTTGCTCCACGCGTGTCAGTAGCTTTAGATAAAAGCATTTCTTGTGAACATAAGCATGAATATAGATGTTGATGTAAACGTTTCATTTTGTGTTGGATGCAGATGGAGACTTGAGAACAGACGGCTTCAGTGTCGAGTCCTGCAGGAGTATGGTGGCAGTCATGGATGTATCCTTCCTTCCCATAGTCTATTTATATTATTTTGTATTTATTAGACAATGGGAATATTACATTACATCTGCATAAGTCAAAGCATTACATGAATGTTTGATTCTCCTCTCATTGTCTCTTTTTTTGCCTTTTTAGATCCTTCATACATTTCTGAACTATTGACAAGAACAAGTTTCTAATAGACGGTGGTACAGGGGGTAGAGGAGTCGTTAAGTATTCAGAGTTGATAGTTTGATTTCCCAACTCCTTACCAAGTGTGTAAGTGTCCTTGAGCAGGACACTGAACCTCTAAACTGCTCCTGATGTATAAATGCAATTTCCTTGTATGGCTCTTTGGATAAAAGGGTCTGCTAAATGACTAAGTGTAAATGTTATAAAAAAAAAAAACAATCTGAATTAAGGTCCCGGTAAGGTCACGCTCCAGCTGCTATGAATCTCTACACTGTGCTGTTCTCAGTGTGCTTACATACAGTATGACAATGCTTCTGTAAGATGGAGGTTTTGAATGACACAGAACGGACAGACTGAGGTATCTGAGAAGTGCTCACCTGAACCTCTGTGGCGTTTGAAGGCTGTGATGAATCATATCATCTTTTATCCTCATAATAGTAATAATAATGTATGTTACGTTACGTTAAATGCTATTGCACACGTGGGTATTCTTTGATGGAGATTACCAGGGACATTTGTATCTCATCGTCACTACTCACTCAAAATGTGCCGATTTGATGTACTGTTTCAGTAATTGTTCATGAAGATGATTCCCTTAACCCAGCCCTCACAGAGTGACAGTACTGGTAAGCTGGGCTTCCATGAATTCAAATACCTTTGGAACAACATCAAGAAATGGCAGGTAAAGACAAGAGCCAGTGTGACCTCTAAACCTCTAAACTCTAATCTTTCAAAACTTTCAAATGTAGACTAGAGAATTGAAATGTAAATTGCTTGTTGAAACTGAAGTATCTTTGCATTCATGAAGTTAAAAATAAACTGTTCTCTCCGTTGTTGCAGGGCATTTATAAGTCGTATGATGCAGACCGCTCAGGAGTCATAGGAGCAGACGAGCTGCCAGGTGCTTTCAAAGCTGCAGGTGCGCAAAGTTGCCATGCCAACCCTCTGTTGTTTTTTTGTCACCCATGGAGACAGAATGATGGGAGTGTGAATGACTGACAGCTTCCTTGTCCATAATCTTGTCCACCTTTAGACTTGTATTTCAACTGCATTTATCTCTCTAGAACTCTGTAATGTTATGTGAAGCAACCGTTTTTTTTGTTTATTGAGGGCTAATGTGAATGCAACGGGTCACATGTTTGATGGGAAAACCTCAAGGGTTCTTTGTTAAATGTTCTGGTGTATTGACTTTATAGTGGTTCTGCTTCTAAAGTTTCTAAACACTCAAGGACTCTAAGGTTAAACAATGAAATGCTTTCTAAGTCAAATAGCCTTTGGAAATCCTTTCTCTAAGCAGGGATGTGCACAGGAATTTTGAAGGACAAGCCGGGTATCAGTTCTCTGTGATGTGATGTTCTGGAGAACTTGGAAGCTTTTTGGCAGGTGGTACCAGACTGAGACCTCTCTCTCCCTCTCTATCTCTCTCTCTCTCTCTTCCCCTCTCTCTCTCCCTCCCTCTCTCCCCCCCCCCCCCCCCCCCCCTCTCTCTCTCTCTCTCTCTCTCTCTCTCTCTTTCTCTCTGTCTTTCTGCAGGCTTCCCCCTCAACGACCAGCTCTTCCAGATGATTGTCCGCAGGTACAGCGATGAGAATGGCAACATGGACTTCGACAACTACATCGGCTGCCTGGTCCGCCTCAATGCCATGTGCTGTGAGTGGACATGCCCTCACCTCCGTCTCTCGTTACTTAATATAAACCCCTCAAAAAAAGTTCGGAAACATTTTCTCGGCCGATTATTCCTCCCCATAATAATGCCAATTGGTATTTATATGCCTGATAAGTCAGCTTTACAACGTGGTACAACTTGTAAGGATCGTGCATTCGTGGAATGAGCAACACACCTAAAGTTGTGGGTAGCGGCCTGAACAAATGTGCCAAAATCCCCTGCAATATTCTCTCTTCTAACTTTTTTGAGGAGTTTATTTCTTTCTCTCTCTCCCTTACACTGTCCCTATCTGTCTATTTTTTCCCATTTTTTTGTCTTTGCGCCCCACTGTGTTGAATGTTTTGAAACTGATTTATCTTGTATTCGTGTGGTTTAGGTGCGTTTAAGACACTCGACAAGGACGATAACGGCACCATTAAGGTCAACATTCAGGAGGTACAGTCACACACCCAAAACACTTTCACACAGCAGCAAACTGTGCTCCTAATCAGATCCATTCTAGATGCACATTCTCTCTGGGTCTCACCCATCAACCAGTATCAATTAAGGCTACGTGTGTGTGTGTGTGTGTGTGTGTTGTGTGTGTGTGTGTGTGTGTGTGTGTGTGTGTGTGTGTGTGTGTGTGTGTGTGTGTGTGTGTGTGTGTCTGGGTGTGTGTGTGTGTCTTTGTGTGTGTGTGTGTGTGTGTGTGTGTGTGTGTCTGGGTGTGTGTGTGTGTGTGTGTGTGTGTGTGTGTGTGTGTGTGTGTGTGTGTCTGGGTGTGTGTGTCTTTGTGTCTTTGTGTGTGTGTGTGTGTGTGTGTGTGTGTGTGTGTGTGTGTGTGTGTGTGTGTGTGTGTGTGTGCAATTAAGGCTACGTGTAACTTCTCATGCCGTCTGCTCTCTCCACAGTGGCTGCAGCTGACGATGTACTCCTAAACTCTAAGATCATACCCTGAGAACTCAACCTTCATCTCCAAAGCTTCTCAGTAAACCAAACTATGTTTACTCACCGCCTCTTCTGTATGTTGTTACCCTCTTGTTGTTGCCTATTGTGAAGGCCAGGTATACAATATAGCTATCTTGGCAAAGGCTTGCAGGGACCATGTTTAAACACTAGATGGCAGCTTTGCTTGAAACTAAACCTTGCTCAGAGACTCTTTGCACAAATGCTGTCAACATTCCAATGTTTGGACCCTCTTTTGTAAATGTCCTCTTGCCCAATAAAAAGGGAGTGCCAATACAAACTTAAAATGTGTTTGTTTGTTTCAAAATGATCTCTCGGCTACAGGTTTGAATCTGATGTGTTTCCTCTTCTGAAAGGCCTCTTTGCTTTGGTTACTTAACGAAATTTGTTAAGCATTGATAAAGTATACATCTATTTATCTAGCTAGCTAGCTAGCTATCTAACTAACTATCTTAGACTTAATAAAGTAGATATTTATCTATCTATTTATCTAGTGTGGAAGAATCTACAAGACCACAATCTATGCTAAGAGTGCATTGTCTATGATTCAAAATATACTATTAAAAGTATACTAAAGCATGTACTGTTGTTATCCACCGTTAAATACCTCATCTTTGCAGAGTATGTAAGCTTAGGGTAGTCAATAAAGTTTATTTACAATACAAGTCAGCACCCTGCCGGTCGCTTGTGACGTGTGCGGGTACCAGTTGCCTCAGCAACGCGCACCCTGCAGCTGTTGGGGGCGGGATGGTGCAACAGATTGGCATCTTTTTCGCGAATAGTCCTCTTCCTCTCCTGTCTGTGTGTCCTTCATGAAGTTCTTCGCCAATGAGGGGCAGCTTAGGTTAAGGGTGTGTCTCTTAAGTTACCTTGCCTGGGAGGGTGCGGGTAGGCCTGCCACTGAAGCTGCAGGTCCATGGAGGATGCCGTAAGCAACTGAATGAGCAAACACAGGCGTTACGTGCGCTTCAACGTTTCCACGGGCAAAACAGCACGAGAGTGATAATCCCTCTCAGTTGGAGTGTAGCCTACGGTAAGTGAGGGGTTGGGCAAAAACAGATGACCAGACAGTTTTTACTTTAAGTGCTAACAAGACTTTAAACTGAAAGTACCA
>NC_137928.1:3886012-3933512 GCF_963457725.1 Sprattus sprattus
GTGTGTGTGTGTGTGTGTGTGTGTGTGTGTGTGTGTGTGTGTGTGTCTGTGTCTGTGTGTGTGTGTGTGTGTGTGTGTGTGTGTGTGTGTGTGTGTGTGTCTGTGTCTGTGTGTGTGTGTGTGTGTGTGTGTGTGTGTGTGTGTGTGTGTGTGTGTGTGTGTGTGTGTGTGTGTGTGTGTGTGTGCGTGTGTGTGTGTGTGCGTGTGTGTGTGTGTGTGTGTGTGTGTGTGTGTGTGTGTGTCTGTGTGTGTGTGTGTGTGTGTGTGTGTGTGTGTGTGTTTAGAGGGCGTTAACTGCCCTGATGTAATCAGGTCTTTCATCAGGTTTATCTAAACAGTCCATCTCTCACCAACAACACAGCTTCTCGTCACACATGTTCTGTGGAGCGTGGTCGTCCTCCTGTTGTAACGCGCGGTGTTCCCCTTTGGTTTACTCATGGTTAGGATGCTTGTTTTAGTTATAATTTGACATGTGGTGGTGCTGGTGGCTAGGTGCATTGCTTGTTTTGGTTGTGTGGTGCTTCAGTGAGAAAGAAAACCTTTTTGTTTTGTTTGTTTTGTTTGTGATCCCCCGAACCAAACCCCCTACACTCCTTGCCAAATACCCCTCTATCTTTCTGTCCTCCTCGCTCTTTCATTTCATTTCTATCCATCCCTCTCTTCTCCCTGTGCTCTATCTTCCCTCTCCTTCTCTCTATCCCTTTCTTTCTCCTCCATTCCTTCCCTCTGTGTTCTAATCCCATCCTCCATTCCGTTCGTCTGTTTTTTCTATTCTTCTCTTTCATCTCTCCATCTCCCATTTCTCTCATTCCATCTCCCTATCACTTTCTTTCTCCCTGCACTTTTATGCACCCCACCCCACCCCACCCCACCCCTACACCTCCTTGTCCCCACCCCACCCCTGCACCTCCTTGTCCCCACCCCACCCCTGCACCTCCTTGTCCCCGCCCCACCCGACCCCACCCCTGCACCTCCTTGTCCCACCCCACCCCACCCCTGCACCTCCTTGTCCCACCCCACCCCACCCCACCCCTGCACCTCCTTGTCCCACCCCACCCCTGCACCTCCTCCTTGTCCCGTTGTCCAGAGCAACTGGAGCGGATCGAGGAGGGTCTGGACCAGATCAACAAGGACATGCACGAGGCTGAGAAGAACCTGACCGATCTGGGCAAATGCTGCGGCCTGTGTTCCTGTGAGAAGTATGCAAGAGCGCCCCCTTCAGGTCTAACCCCTCTGTTCCTGTGAGAAGTATGTGCAGCTGGAAGAGCGCCCCCCCTCAGGTCTTACCCCTCACAGCAGCTGATGTCTCAGGCCCAGATCCGTGCAGCCAGGGTCACCTGAGATGTGTGTGTGTGTGTGTGTGTGTGTGTGTGTGTGTGTGTGTATAGGTGGATGTGTGCATGTCTGTGTGCCTGTATGCTATATCTGCTCTTGCGGCTTTCACTGGGTGTGTCCACATTGCCACACCCACACACTTTAAAAGATACTGAATTCTAATGAGCCATATACATATACATACATATTTTATTTTGGCAGTTTTATGTCACACATAATTGACATAGATGAGTAAATGTGTGCCTGTTTGTTAGGTGTGTGTAACGTCTGAGTGTGTGTGTGTGTGTATGTGTGTGTGTGTGTGTGTGTGTGTGTGTGTGTGTGTGTGTGTGTGTGTGTGTGTGTGTGTATGTGGTGTGTGTGTGGTGTCCTCAAGACTTAAGGACTTTGAAGCCAGCGGGGCCTATAAGAAGGTGTGGGGCAACAACCAGGATGGAGTGGTGTCCAATCAGCCGTCTTCGCGCGTCGTGGACGACCGGGAGAGGATGATCATGAGTGGGGGATACATACGGAGGTAACACACACACACACACACATACACACACACACACACACACACACACAAACCCACACACACACACACACAAATACACACACACACACACACACACACACACACACACACACACACACACACACACACTCACACTCACACACACAGACACACACACAAACACACTCACACACACACACACACACACACACACACACACACACACACACGCACAAACACACATATACACATGCACAAACATGACCGGGAGAGGATGATCATGACTGGGGGATACATACTGAGGTAACACACAGAGAGGCACATACACACACGCCAAACACACACACAAATACACATAAACATACACACGCGCAAACTCACAAATACAAACAAACATACACATACAGCGCTTACACACACAAACACACGCATACTCACAAGTACACATAAACATACACACACATGCGCTTACACACACACATGCACACACAAAACTCACCCCAGCAATCATACAAAAGCTCATACACAGACCCTCACACAACACATACTTGCATGCACACACTGACAGACACTCATAGTTGAGACATAAGGGTCTAGTTTGGTGCACCATAACCTTGTGTTACACTCTAAGGTAATTCCCAGGTGATGAGTTATATCTTAAACTAGCCAGATAATACTGAGCTTAACTGACTTACAACTGCTCTCATTACCTCAGCTTTGTATCCATGTTTCCATGCGGATAATAAAGAATGTTAGAGTGCACATGTTCGTTACAAGCGTGTCAGAAGAGCTGGGTCTGCCCATTCTGCATCACATAAAGTAATTGCCCCTGTTGCATCACACAGAGGGGTAATTGTCCCTGTAAGGGTGCAGCTCCGCTGTCGCAAGTACGAGCGCGCAAGGCTCACACGCCGACCCTGGTGGATAAATTTAGTGGCATGGCGTCAGTGGCGGAGCAAGGCAGGGATGGAGTAATGAGCCATGAGCCTTTAATTGTAGCTCTAAGGTAGCCATGGAGCCGGCGCTTGTGATGTCAGGTAGGTGGGGTGTTTGTGGACGGGAACAGGAACAGGAACAGGAACACAAAGGACCAGTCTCATCGTGGGAGGGCAGGTTAGCGCGCGAGCCAGACAGGTTTTAATGGTGCGGAAGGAAACGACTGCATGCTGGGTAAAGAAATTACAGTGAACACAAGAAGGGAGGGAAGTTTATATTTACATGTATTTATTTAGCAGACGCTTTTTATCCAAAGCGACTTACAAGGATGTATAAACATTTTATATTAACACTGATGGCACACTGCACATCAGGAGAAATTAGGGTTCGTGTCTTGGCCAAGGACACTTCGACAGGGAATTCGAACTAGCAACCTTCTGATTACTAAAAGACTTCTCTACCTCCTGTACCACTGTATCCCGAGAAGTTTAACTTCATATAAACTCACATCGCGGCTTAAAAGATTAGGACAGTATTGCAGTATCAGGTGGGAAATGTATTTGCTGTATGTGTACTTTGCCCTTAATGTTAACGCTGTGTCACCACTCTGTTACCTCAAAGTCAACATCTGAGTGACTGTAAATGCTATCTTGTCGGTAGATGTGGAAATAATTTAAGGGCATCCGGTTAATTTGGGACATGGAGATTCTAGGGTACCACTGTTTTATGTTAGTCATTCAGTGTGATTCTAGCCTTAAGCGGACGTGAACAACCCTGAACAGCTTTCTACATTCGGATGTTACCTCTGTATTTATTTTTTCAAACAGGGACAGTGCACAATAAAACATGAATCCTGTAGAAAATGCATTGTTTGCCTTGCTATTTTCCACCTGTAGTCCCTGGGCAGGTTGATGGAATAGTTCATAAAAACATAATAATAACAACAAGTAAAATTACCAAACAATTCATAAATGTGAACACTCCTGTCCTGACAATAGGCAGCGCTTGACAAGATGTGAGAAGGTGTGGGGACTTTCACATGAGAGGATTTCTGTTGGCAGAGTGTTTCATCGAGTTATGGCAATACAGAAAAATGAAGACTTTCCAAATACCTTTTTGCGTTGGGGTACACTACATTCACCCCTTGTTACAGATCTTGTTGTCCGTCTTCTCAGAACAAAGAGTAACATACTCTCTCCTGTGTTTACGCGCGTATGTCTGGCTGTCTCTAGGGTGACTAACGATGCTCGAGAGGATGAGATGGAGGAGAACCTGACTCAGGTGGGCAGTATCCTTGGTAACCTGCGGAGCATGGCTTTAGACATGGGCAATGAGATCGACACCCAGAACGTTCAGATCGATCGCATCCAGCGGGAGGTGAGCGACACTACATTTACATTTAGTCATTTAGCGCACACACACACACACACACACACACACACACACACACACACACACACACACACACACACACAACACACATTTACATTTAGTCATTTAGCACACACACACACAAATTTACACACAAACACACACACAAACACACACACACACACAAACACACATTTACATTTAGTCATTTAGCACACACATACACACACACACACACACACAAACACACACACTACATTTACATTTAGTCATTTAGCAGACGCTTTGTTCCAAAGCGACGTACAAGGTAGAGAACAGTCAAGCTACGAACAATAGAACCTGGTGTAACACTAAATACTACTTTACATAAGGCATATATAAAAAAAGAAAAGGAAGTGCGGGAATGTTGCAAGTTAAGCACTAGTCGAAGTGCCAGTTAGGACAGGAGGTGCTCTCTGAAGAGTTGGGTCTTCTAAAGCTTCTTATAGGTAGAGAGGGACACTAGACCCCTCCACTGGGCCAACCAGCAAAGACGCCTGACGGATGATAGTGTTTGTCCTACTGGTTGACCTTGGGACTGATTCGGCCCTGATGAGGGGCCACATCTAAACCAGCTTGCACACTGCCCCGACTTTCGCCAACATTCTCCAACTAACGCCAACATTCTCCAACAGTCGGTGCAGTGTGCGCCGGCAGTTGGTGTTAGTTGGAGAATGTTGGCGTTTGTAAAGCTCCATTTTAGAGTAGAGGCTTCCCAAGAGTCTGATCTTGACAACTTTCAAGTTACAAGTCTTTTATTTGTCAGATGCACAAAATGACACAGGGTCAGACTGAACACTGAAATTCTTAACACAAGGCACCGCCCAAAAAAACCTACCATAACATAACTATAGTATAACAGAACAAAACATGACATACACTCTGTACAAGTACTCTGAAGTAATAAACATATAATAACCTAAATAACCTTACTAAATATACAAGATAAATATACAATACAGTATGCTAAACATACAACAACCGACAAATAATACTAACAAATATACATATATCAGCCTATACATACTGTATAATACTATCATATATACCTATACCATATAATACACATATAATAGACTATGCCAACTTGCACTTAGTGTTTTTATAGTAGTAACTGTTGGACCAACTGCGTTGTTTGGGGGCCTCTTTCACAAGACATGAATACCTGCTTTTTAAGAATGCTTTTCTTGTTTTACAGACCCTTGTTAACCAATCTTGTCTCTCCTTTATGTTCTTGTTTCCTCTCTGTGCAGGCCATTCTTAACGATCTACGCATCACCCAAGCCAATCAGAAGGCCAAGGGGCTCATGAAGAAGTGATGACATCAAGAAACTGGTGTTTCTGTGAATACACAGTTCTCTCAATACTCTTTTGTTATGCGGGCAGACACACTCATACCCCCTTACACCCACCCGCCCCCTCCCCCTCCCCCCCCCCCCCCCACACACACACACATACAGCAGCGACACACTTTTTGATGAAAAGCTACCTGTTGGGATAGCCCTCTTTGTGTTGTTTTTGTTGTCTATGCAATTCGTTGTACTTGTTCATGTGTTGTTTATATTGTTTTTATACTGTGCCTACTGAAGTTATGAATGTTACAGCCTTACAGAAAACTTAGTCACATCTATTACTGATGAATATCGGCCTAAGTGAAGCTTGTCTGAAATACAGTAATGTACACGTGTCAACTGTCATTTTGCTGCATTCTCAAATCTCCCACCTACTGGTGAGAAAGAGAACTACATCAGCCAGTAGACCTTCTTTGTTCAGCTCAAAATGGAACCTCTGGTTGCGTGCATCATTTTCTCTCTACCCTGTGCTCGTGTTCAGTTGAGGAGACCTGTCCCGAAACTCTCACTACTATAAGTCCAATCAACAAAGTTACTCCTCTTAGCAGTAGGCAAGGCCACGTGCATCGACTCGTCATTCTCGTGCTGTCTGTGAGCTGAGCTAACTACTATGGAGCATGACAGTGAGATCAACCCCAAACCAAGAGCTGATTTGCTACCACCCCTATTGACAATCCTTATCTACCTACCTGTCCCCTCAATTCATCTAGCCTTTCACTACCTCATAAATGAGACGTAGTCACCCTTACTCACATTGCACGGTTGAGGTTTTAAAGTTACGTCTACGCAAGTACATGGGCTCCCATTACTTGGCAAAGGCCAGATAATATATTGGTTCAGTTAGTGCTTGGATTGTGAATGCAGTGAATATGGTTTGCGTGCATAAGGTTTTGACGCCCAAGCCACTACAAGGATAATCAATGAAGATATTGATTAAGGTGAACAGCATACTGTCTGTCATCTTTGTTTGAGGGGCAAAAAAGGATTTGCACACGCCTTTATGTTGTTGTCTTAATATTGCAGTCTCCCATTATTTTCAAAACAAAAATACATATAAAGACACTTAATAGCTATCTGTCAACGGTAAACACTCTCAGCTATACAAGTAAACAGCTTTTGGAGTAGTGTTCCATCGGAACTTCTCTCACATCTTCCTCATCCTGTGTTGAGTGGAAGCATTGATTGGGTTTTGCGTAATTTAATCTATCCATTTAATTTAATTATTTTATAATTCAATCTTGCCTAAATCCACCCACAGGGTGTCAGAACCCTGTCTTAAGGTACATTTAATATATTTTTTAATGGATGGATGTTTTCTGTAATCTTCTTGTTTGCAAGGTTTTTTGTTTTTTTACTATTTATATTTTTCTTTTCATGTGCGAATGTACCTTAAATTTGCTTTGATGTACCAAATGTGTGTCTAAGTTATCTTCTGTTTAAATAGAGTGGTCACCCTTCATTGTTTTTTTTTCTTAAACATCAACAAAAGTAATAAAGTAATTGTATAACCTACAGATACTAATGAGTTGTGTATTGAATACAATATGTAGCCTCCTGTATTACATTAACCATATCTATTTTAAATTAAGCACAGATGTTTATGTTTAACTGAATAAGCCCTATGTTGGAAATGTAACAAGAAAAAGACTGAAAAGTCGTCTAGAACGCCTAAAATTCAAGAGACAAGAATGAGGTAATTACTAAATAAGAAGGGTCATACCGTTTAAAAATGAGTGAATGAGAAAGGCCCTTCAGAGTAAGTGAGATTGTTTGCTTGTTTCTGCAGTTGAGACAATTATGTGAACTTCGTAAAGTGGGTAGGCAGTCCCCTGAGTATTGAGGGCACTTTGCCAAACCCGTATTCTAGGGTGGTTCGTAGTTTCTGCGTTGATGGGCGCGTAGTTGAGTCTGCGCAACGCAGGGGTTCTCTGCGCTACGAAGTTTCTCGGGTAGAATCATAGGAATACACTGACGACGGACCGAGAATATTCGTGATTACATCGGGATTTACGCGTGAGTATACTAAACACAATACATTGGACATAAAAGTTGAGCTACTCTCTGCTATGACGGTCTTACTATTGTAAAGATATTCGATATGGTACGCACAATTTAGGAAAAATGTCGCTAGCTAGCCAGCAACAAAGACATCTCATCAAGGCTTACGTTAGCGAGCTAGCTGGGTCTGTCCCCGGCTAGCGTTTCAAAATCAGCCTCTTTAACAATGCACAGTATGAATTTGATTGAAACCAACTCAAATGTCCATCAAATTCATGTTCAATTTTGTATTTTCTTAAGCGATTCGTCGCGTACTTTTTGTCTTAAAGAAGGTCAACCTTGTGATTTCCGCCTTCGACACAAATCTACGATGGCGTAGGGTCGACTCTGTACCATCGGCTGCTTGCACGTACATCACAGCTAGCTACCGAGAACACCGATGGCACAACAAAGAACCAGGAAGCATTAGCAATTAGCAGTAATGGTTAATTTAAAGAAGAAGGCACCAATGAATCGAAATTCGTGTTGATCTGATATTTGCGAATAACCCGTCTGTCTTTTTAAAAAGCATCACCTGTGCTTAGGAATATACAGCCTAGTAAAGAATAGCATTTTGATTGGGAGCAATTACGGAGTTTTCGTTGCTTCTGTCCACATGTTGGTCGTTACGTCGTGACATGGAAGTGAGTCACAGACAGACTAGCTCAGGTTTATCACACAGGTTAATTTAGGTTCTTCGAATGATCAAAGGTCATAATTAAAACGCTGACAAACGCAGGAATTCAGCTGTAACACATTTTATCATTTTTTATTTAAGTATGTAGATTGAATTGCATTGCTTTAAACGGTTACCAATGTTTGTTTACCTTTTCTTGAATGCATACATAGTGTAATTTAAAGTTGAATATTTAAACAAATAAACAATATACAAAGAACACATCTTAGAGGTAGCCAATTCAAGGAATGGAATGTCACCAGAAACCATGTTAACATTCCAGATGAAATGGCATATCTACCTAAAACACCATCGTGTGTTGTAATAATATCATTGGCTCATTGTTGTAGTGGGGTTTTCCCTTGTAACAGGAGGAATGTTAATAAAGCTGCAGCCTTGGGCCAATATATTTATTAAATCAGTTGCAGTTTTGCTGATACAGAAGTTTATCTCGCTCTTTCTTTCTTACGGCCCTGAGTGTATTATGATATGCCGTCTGCAGTCCCATGCCCACATCCAGGGCTGAGGTGCCCTTGAGCAAGGCACATAACCCCGATCACTGCTCCCCGGGCGCTCAAAAGCAGCTCACTGCTCCGGATTAGTGTGCTTCACTGTGTGTATCACTACCCTGGATGGGTAAAATGCAGAGATTGAATTCATAGTGTGTGTGTGTCACTATCTGTGCCATAACATAGTCACTTGTCACTAAGGCTCATTTCCATATGCTTGACACCACTAACCTGTCCGATGCATTTTGTTTCCAGTCCAGGTGCTGAGCAGAGCTGTCCAGCGTGTGTGTTGAAGGGGACCGGTACTGGACACAATGTCGGGGTACCCAGGCTACATCCGCACAGGGAGAGGGGGCGCTGGAGGGGTGCGCTTCAAGAGGAGGAAGTCCCGCTTCTCCTTCGAGGAGGTGCAGCTCATGCTTAACGAAGTGAGGAGGAACCGCCACATCCTCGTTGGTAAGGGTTCCCCGCCTTAACGCACACGGAACCACGGAACAGGGCTGGGCTACTAACTCCTCCGTACAGGACCGTTGCACATCTCTAACAGGCCGTGTTTAAGCTTCACTGTGCTTGTCCAGAATTTCACCCAAAGCTATTGTGAACGAATGAGGTTGTACTTTGGGTGTAATCACATAGTTATTCAACACTGCTATACTACGAACACTAAAATATACCTTTTTGTCTGTTTGTCTATGCATGAGTGTGGCATTAGTGAGATATTCAACAGGTCTCGGAGCTATATCTGTTAACACTTAAGAGCCGACTGGAATGTACAGCATTGTTAAATAGGCCTGCATGGAGGATACAACAGAAGCGGACTCACTACTTAGTTCAGTGGTTCTTAACCTTATTGGAGGTACTGAACCCTTCAGTATTCTTCAAAACGTAGGTATAAAAAAAGGCCCGACATTGCTATTGTGAACCAGGCCATACTGTGTGTGTCTTGGCCCCTGCCGAACCCCTGAGAGTGACTCAACGAACCCCTGGGGTTCGATCGAACCCAGGTTAAGAACCACTGACTTAGTTACTACCAGATCATGGGTGTCCCTCGTTACCTTGAAGAAACTATTGAAGACCCAACTCTTCAGAGAGCACCTCCCTTTCTGACTGGCACCTTGACAAGTGCTTAAGTTGCACTTCCGCAGTTACATTCCTGCACTTCTTTTTCTTTCTATGTCGTTTTTTTAATTTCTTATCTAAAGTAGTATTTATAGTTACACCAGGTTTTTATTGCTCTTAGCTTGACTGTTCTCTACCTTGTACGTCGCTTTGGACAAAAGCGTCTGCTAAATGACTAAATCTAAATGTAATGTAAATGAGTTTACATGGTTTTAGAATTAGAATTAGAATCAGCCAGTGGAGTAAACTAATCTATCTATCTATGTTTTTTTCCATCTTTCTTTCTTTTCTCTCGTCTCTCTGTCCCTCTCTCCTCTTGTCTCTCTGTCCCTCTCTCCTCTCGTCTCTCTGTCCCTCTCTCCTCTTGTCTCTCTGTCCCTCTCTCCTCTCGTCTCTCTGTCCCTCTCTCCTCTCGTCTCTCTGTCCCTCTCTCCTCTCGTCTCTCTGTCCCTCTCTCCTCTCGTCTCTCTGTCCCTCTCTCCTCTCGTCTCTCTGTCCCTCTCTCCTCTCGTCTCTCTGTCCCTCTCTCCTCTCGTCTCTCTGTCCCTCTCTCTTCTCGTCTCTCTGTCCCTCTCTCCTCTTGTCTCTCTGTCCCTCTCTCCTCTTGTCTCTCTGTCCCTCTCTCCTCTCGTCTCTCTGTCCCTCTCTCCTCTCGTCTCTCTGTCCCTCTCTCCTCTCGTCTCTCTGTCCCTCTCTCCTCTCGTCTCTCTGTCCCTCTCTCCTCTTGTCTCTCTGTCCCTCTCTCCTCTCGTCTCTCTGTCCCTCTCTCCTCTTGTCTCTCTGTCCCTCTCTCCTCTCGTCTCTCTGTCTCCTCTCGTCTCTCTGTCCCTCTCTCCTCTCCTCCCTCAGGCAAGTTTAATCGCGGCGTGTCGTCGGACACCAAGAAGCGCACGTGGGCTGCCATCACGGCGCGCATCAACGAGATCAGCGAGTGCCCGCGCGAGATCCTGGAGATCATCAAGAAGTGGTCCGACCTCAAGTGCGACACCAAGCGCAAGGTGGCGGCCATGCGCGCCTCGGGAGCCTCGTCCGCCCGCGTGGCCCGCGACCTCTCGCCCATCGAGGCCATGGTGCACCAGATCCTGAGTATGCCCACCCCCGGGTCCGGGTCCTCCGACGCGCAGCCTTACGGCGGCCCGTTTGAGGAGGGGGACGACGGAGACGACGACAGCATGGGCCCCTTGCTGCCCCCGCCACTGCCACCCACCACGTCCAACGGGAGGATGCTGCTGCCCGCTCTGCCACCCCCACCAGCCTCTGGTGTCATGTCTGGGCCACCTCCTACCTTGCCAACCAAGACTGATCTGGGCCTGCCTATAGACATGATGTATACTAGTGAGTGTTGAGTCTGATCTGGGCCTGCCTATAGACATGATGTATACCAGTGAGTGTTGAGCATGAATCTTTTTTTTTATTTTGTGTTTCAAATCAAATCAAACTTAATTTATACGCCGCATCTCATACCAAGAGGTAACACAATGCGACAAGTAGACTGATCAAGCTAAGCTTTATCAATGTTAAAAAGGGTGTTTTTTTTGGCTGTGTGTGGTAGATGAACTCTGAATCTGATTTCTGACAGATGAAGTAACATCATGCATCTTTTCTCTGCAGGGAACTCCCCACACCCTCTGACCGACTTCCAGTTTGAGGCTCCAGACATAGACGGTGAGACGCAATAATTGTCTTGTCCTAACAGTATTCGGGCTTTGATGTTCCCTGTCTTGCTGTGTATTGGGTTTTAGTTTTAATGTGTCCAGACATAGAAGGTAAAAGGCAATAATTGTCTTGTCCTGGCGACCGTGGTACAGGAGGTAGGGAAGTCGTTCAGTAATCAGAAGGTTGCTAGTTCGATATCCTGTCAAAGTGTCCTTGAGCACGACACTGAACCCCTAATTGATCCTGATGTGCAGTGATTCATCGGTGTAATTGAAAAATGTGTCCTTGTAAGGCGCTTTGGACAAAAGCGTCTGCTAAATGACTAAATGTAAATGTAACGTGGTTCAGTTGTGTTTGAACATGTCCTCTCTGTGTGGATCTTGCAGACAGCTTGATAAAGTTCGACGACGGCCGGGAACGAGGCACAGCAATCCTGGACGCCTCCTCCGACTCCAACCTCCGGGGCATCGTCGGCTCCTTCGTGGCCCCCACTACTCCTTCCGTCTCCGCACCGTCCCCCTCGGTGGTTCCGCCTCCTCCGCGGCCGGGCTCGGCAGCAGCGACGGCGGCGGCCGCGCCCCCCCATCAGAGCGGCCTGCTTCAGGAGCAGCTGGCCCAGAGCGCCTCGCTGAGCCTCCAGGAGCAGCAGGTAAAAGATTATTAGACTATTTCTCTGCTTTTTAACACTACGTATAGTAACAAAAACAAATACATTGTAAAAAGACACACTGTGTTAAGTTATTTTTTTTGTTTTAGCCGTATAATAAGCGGGATAATGTATAGAACGCCGGTCATTGCTTCGCGTCGGGGTGCTGTTCGCCCTGTCGGGGCTTATTTTCCCGACAATGACCTGCGTTCTATACATAATCCCTTACATAACTTTTGACTGTGGACTACATTGAATAATCTAACCTCTAATTTTCAAATACTATCACAGGCGGCCACGGCGCTCATGGGGTCCATCTCTCGATCGCTGGAGGCCATGTCGGAGTCGGTGCAGCAGCTGGTGGAGACCCAGCAGGCCTTCGTGCGCGACTCCCTGCAGCTGCAGCGCGACGCGCTCCACGTGCTGCGCGACTTCACCGCGGGCGCGCTCACGCTCATGCAGGACAAGCTCAACGGCCGCCCGCTCCTGCCCTAGCTCCCAGGATGCACCTGGGTATGGGGGGGGGGGGGGGACGGAGGACCCCAACGTTTTTAGCGAAAAATCGACTTGGATGAAAAGATGATATCTGGTGTAATGGTTTTTTTTTTTTTTGCCTTGCGTTAAAAGAAAAAAAACAAGTTAAAGGTGCAGTGTGTAGGTTTTAGTGGCATCTAGTGGTGATGTTGCAGATTGCAACTGAATACCCCACCCTCACCTCTTTCTACTTCTTTCCAAAATGATGTCATCATTTGCGACCGCATTGAGTAGCCATAATATGTGAAGTGATGTATTCACTTTAAGTTTGGAATGTTAGTTGTTGCCTAACATGAGCCCTTTAAGCTTTGTTTAACGTCACACTTTTATTGGATATAATGTTCGGCAGCTGTGGGCTGATCTCACTATGTTACACTTGAACAGTATATTACAGTTCTGCTAATAGAACTCCCTTACCCGACACACTGCACCTCTAAAAGGTAGTTAACCAAGGATATCTATCATGGAAACACTGGGAAAGTTTTGAGAAATTATCATTGTTTTATTAGACCTGGAACATTTTTTTTTTAAATGTCAAATTGACTCTCAAATTCTGGGATATTTTTTAAATCAATGTATTTTATGAATCCGTACATCGGTATGTCCCCATGTATCCATCATGTTAAATCATGTCATTCCGTAATGCTTCAGTTAAGAGTTTGCAAAGCTGACGCAACCAAGCACTGAAATATGATCATGGACATTTGAACAGAATACCCTTTAGACAGCGTTGATTTTAGACAGTAAAAGAAAAAGACTTGGATCTTAAAAAAAAAAAAAAAAAAACAACAGATCAACGCCTACCAACACTACTCAGACTGTTGTCATGAATGAGACCGGGACCAACGGTTAGCCGTTCAGTGGCTCACATGCATTTTCAAAGCAGAGCGAAGGGTGCTGCTGTTCTCAGGTCAGTTTCGTTCTTCTCTCTGTGTGACCCTCTCACCCAGCTTCACCGGTCACAAAGAATGCAAACGAGTAAAGCCAAGAGGCCTGCAGAATGCAGCAACTGTCCCTTGTCTCCATACTGTTGGAGTCAGAATGCAGCAACGGGCCCTCGCCTCAGAACTGATGCAGTCAGACCCTACTTGTTTCTCCTCCTCATGCGGTTAACGCAATACAGTGCAATTCAATGATGGCCTAATTGCGTGTACATAGAGGTGTCCATATTGACTGTACACAGCAGAGATATGTATATTGTGGTAAGCTTGTATGGGAATGTGAGAATATGAGTAATTATAATATGATAATGAGAGCTGAATCGAGGTTCATCATGTTGGTTTTAACCCCTTGTACCCTAGACTGCAGAATAAGATTCTCCAGATCCATTTAATTATGTCTTTTATCACATGGACACATATGTAATATCCTCCCTGTCTTTGTGCTGCATATGGGCTGAAATACACATACACGTTTTTTTAAAACGGGACGCGAGCAAATTCATTGATTCCTATGGTACGGCGCACTTTGCTTGGGCACCCCTTCTCCACCTCGCGTTGCGTCTTTGTGGCGTTTTTTTAGGTGCGCTTAAAAGTTGAACTATTCTCAACTTTCCAGCGCAAGGCAGGGAAGCGCACCGCTTCTGTTTTGGCCGCCGCACTTTGCCAAGGCGTTGCTGAAGCGTTTATGCCTGAAAAAAGACGCGTATGTGTATTTCAGCCCTATGTTGGCAGCCAGAGGCTCCAGAAATGAAAGGTAGGAGTATAAATGTAGCGATGTGTAATTCCACTGTACTGAAATCAGCTTGAATGACTTTCAGGAATCCTGATAGATAACTTTATTTAAACGACTAATGGAAATACTGTGGAAGAAGTAAAGACACATAAGCTTTAGAGATATAAACTTGAGATAATGTCAGACAGTCAGCACAATTCACCAAGACTGCTGATTGGATGCTGTTTCTGATCGGTGTGTTCAGATGTTTCCTGTTGCATCATTTCCTGTTCCTCTGGGTTGACAGCAGTAGCTGGACGGTTATCCAAAGTGTTGTAATGCATCTCCTTCTCCTATTCCCTGTTTGCAGCCCATGTACAGCTAGTAAGGTGACTGTAATTCAACCTTTGACCTCGGAGTTGGGTTTAAGTTAAGTGTTGTATGAATAGGGAGTTCTGCCCCCCAAAACCTTATTCCCTTATTTATCTCCACGTTTGGAATCCAAGGCATAAGATGTTTTATTTGTTAACTCTTACTTTGATAGACTTGAACTAACATCTTTCTTCCCTGTTTGTTTTCCTAACAGGACTACTGTCATACTTGTATTAAAAGATGGTATTATTGCAATGGCAACTTTGTGACCAGTTCAGAGGGGGTGAAAATAAATGCATTTCCACTAAACAGTCGCCCTGTACTTGTGAACCTATATAGATCTTTTATACTTCTATAGCTATACTGTACTGGTGAACATAGATCTTTAATATTTCTACAGCTATACTGTACTGGTGAACCTATAGATCTTTAATATTTCTAAAGGTATACTGTACTGGTGAACCTATAGATCTTTAATATTTCTATAGCTATACTGTATTTGTGAACCTATAGATCTTTAATATTTCTATAGCTATACTGTATTTGTGAACCTATAGATATTAAATATTTATATACGGTACTAGTGAACCTATAGATATTTAATCTTTTTATAGCTATAGTGTACTGGTGAACCTATAGATCTTTTATATTTCTAAAGCTATTCTTGATTCAGACAGTACACCCAGTTTTTCGCAATTCTTCTATTTGTAAATTCAATGCAAAATCAGGGATTTACCTATGTTTTTGCGATACTGAATATATATCTATATTTTTGTTTGTTATTGGTGTGGGTCTTGTTGTTGTCGCAATGAATTGTGGGATGGCATTATCTACTTTCCTTTCGTAAGGGATGGTCCAATATGCACCCTATGCTAAGCATTTAGCTCTTGACATCTTAGTAAAAAGGACCATTTGACCACAGCCTCTGTGTCAACCACTTCTTCTGCTTAAGGTGTGGATTGACCACTGTCAGTAGAGGATGGGTGGTAAGCACACAAACCGTGGTAAGTAAGGAAGTAAAGAAGTCATTCTGGTCTCTGATTGGTCAAGACCTGTCATCTGACTGGAATGGAAAACACTACGTTTGCTTGGCTAATATCAGGACCTTTAATTTTTATAACGGTATCGTTTGCCTGAATTTTAAACTGTCTGTAGAAATTCTTTGAAGTTATACTGACTTGTAAACCGACGATTGCTGGTTACCGGAAGTAATTCTGGTCTCTAAAGGGTTAAAACCAGTTAGGTGACTGGTTTTAACCCATCAGAGACCAGTTACCACCGATCCTCAACCGACAACGAGCTTTGATTTCCCTATAAAAATAAAACTTATATGAAACTTACTAAAACGTAAGCAAAAAATTGTGAACACTTTTAGTTTATGCATCAGAGGCCTTACAACAACATGTGAAAGGTGAAGAAATACATTGCTAATGTTTTTCCTGTATTTGGGCTTGACTGGGTCAGGGCTGTGTCCTGTCGTGGCCCTCAGTGGTTTATTTAATACACGACCAGCTGGCGCTGCTACTTTCCTGAGAAATAATCCCATTTACTGATAGAGCACAGGTCAGCCTTCTCCAACAGGATGAGTGGGAGCAGGCCACAGTAAAAATATTCCCACACACTCCCCTGCACCTTAAAGGTGAACAAATATGGCCTCTTGTGTGTAAAAAGTCCTTATCCTGTGTAACCATAGTTACAGCGGTACCTTGAACACAAGTCTATTGGAGTCTATTACTGACTGCGAATCCTGGGCAGGAAATGCTTTTATTTGTAACAAGTTTCATCAGACCTCTCTGTGTTCTTCTGACCTGTCCAGGAGACAAGATATCCACTTCACCTCACCAAAGTGCAGAGTATTTGTTTGGATCCCTAAAAACAAGGTTCTGGTCTCTGGCCTAAACAGCTCAAAATGTTCTTTCCTAAAGAGGGCTTGCTCTTCTGTCTTTAAACAGCAAGCCTCTCACCTCCACCAATGTGTGTTAATAGTATTAAACCAAATACACTTCAATTAATACTAATTAATTCCATCCCACTGCCCATCCCTTTTCCATCCTTTTCTACATTTTTCAATTTTTTTTACTGGCTACACTAGGCCTTGGACTTTCTTTCCTTTATTTAAGTATTTATATCACTTTACACTATCCCCACACACACAAGCACGGGACTCTTTGCACTATCCACACATGTACAGGAACACTTTTGCACTACTTGCAGCCCTGTCACATGTCAAGCACAATGTTATATGTATATGTTATATGTAAACACCCCACCCCCATGTGTACATGTTCTCCCTATGTGTATTGTTTTTGTTTGTATATTTATTGTGATTTTTGCATTTATTGTGATTCATGTTTGTTTGTAAGTGTAAGCTACTGGATGACCTTAATTTCCCTCGGGATCAATAAAGTATCCATCTATCTATCTATCTATCTATCTAATAATTTACTAATAAAACTATTTCCCGTCACGGGAGCAGTGACGTTTCCAATCACTCAGTCATATTCCCCCGTGTGTTGGACCAGTTCCCTGTGACTTCCCTGTGACTTTTTGTGACAGCCCTCATTCTCCGTACCTGCAGCCCTCCCAGAAGCCCTGCGCCTTTAAGGAACAGGTGACGGCAACATTTGTAATCTGATCTTTGCTTTGAATAAATGATGGGGTTCTTCTTGGCTGACTGTTCCCGGGGCTCTCTCGGACTCCACACCTCAGCAGTGGAAGGCACCGTAGCTGACACAAAAGCCCCCAGACAGAAGTCATCTTCTGCAGGACCATTCAGAGAGCGCTGGACTTTACAATGACTCCAGAGTAGTAAGTGCAAAACAGCCGTCTACGAGACTCCTGTTAATGTGTCTGTCAAGTGTCGGTGGATGTTTGAAAGCTTAGAGCATTGTTACATTCTTTGATATCTTACTTGGTAAGAGTTAATGTCTTGCTTATTTAAAAGCTGAAGGGGCAGTTATTTGTGCTCTGGAAGAGGGATGTGTCATGTCATCTGGTGTACATGTATGATGGGATGAATACTGATGTGTTGTGTAAGCTATAGGAAAGGCCTTGTCTGTGGTAATATGATCTGATGATTGATATGCCTGAGACACAATGGCTGTTTTGTTTTCAGTGGACAGACTTGTGGTGTTTTATGTGATGGTGGAACTAAACTATCAGTGGCGTAAAATCCATATTGCCTGTTTACCTTGCAGATAATTGTTAGCATTGTATGGCTTAATAGCTCAAATAAGGGTGAGGGGGGCTGTATGTGTGTGTGTGTGTGTGTGTGTGTGTGTGTGTGTGTGTGTGTGTGTGTGTGTGTGTGTGTGTGTGTGTGTGTGTGTGTCTGTGTGTGTGTGTGTGTGTGTGTGTGTGTGTGTGTGTGTGTGTGTGTGTGTGTGTGTGTGTGTGTGTGTGTGTGTGTGTGTCTGTGTGTGTGTGTGTGTGTGTGTGTGTCTGTGTGTGTGTGTGTGTGTGTGTGTGTGTGTGTGTGTGTGTGTGTGTGTGTGTGTTTGTGTGTAAACAAATTCTCTCAATGTTTTCCTCTTCAACTCTCAAATGCATTGTGCTTTTCCTCCTCTCCCACTCAGTGACTATCTGTTCAAGCTGCTGCTTATAGGAGACTCAGGAGTCGGCAAATCATGTCTGCTTCTGCGGTTTGCGGTAGGAATTCTCTATAATTTTTCCTCCTCTCTGTCCACTTTGGCTTGTGTTGGCTTACACTGTATTTAGAAAAGGTCTCCAGAGTTAAATTTGTGTTCCCATCTAGCCTCCAATGCACAGATAGTAGCCTTGCACTTTAACAGCAGCAGCAGTTTGTCATATTGAGTGGAATTAGTACTTACCGCTAACTCCAAAGTCTCCTAATTTACTGAAACTTGATTGCAGGTCGCTTTGGATAAAAGCGTATCCCAAATGGATGAATGTTATGTAATGCGTTGCACATGTGTGTTGGTTATGTCTGATTCTGTGCATTGGATGGATGCAAATGATCATCTTTAGCCACTGTGTCCCTTCAAAAGCTATGGTGCCACATTTTGTAATTGTGATCCGTGATTAGATCCTTTTCAGCCCAAACCTGGCAGTTATGCCTAGAACAGATGCAGCCCTGATCTAGCCCTGATCTAGCAAAGATCTGCCCATATCTAGCCCTGATCTTGCATAGATCTGCCCCTATCTAGCCCTGATATAGCATAGATCTGCCCCTATCTAGCCCTGATCTAGCCCTGATCTATCATGGATCTGCCCCTATCTATCCCTGATCTAGCATGGATCTGCCCCTATCTAGCCATGATCTAGCATGGATCTGCCCTTATGTTGACACTGATCCTGGCTCTGAGTCAGCTGCTACCTTGGCTTTTTCTAACTCGCCTCAACTGCTCTCCTCACAGGATGACACCTACACAGAGAGCTACATCAGCACCATCGGCGTCGACTTCAAGATAAGAACCATCGAAATGGATGGCAAGACAGTCAAGTTGCAGATTGTACGTAACACGTTGAGAGAACACAAATATATCAGTTCATTTTTTGGGGAAAAAGGGACCCTAGTTCTCACCTCGGCCTGTAAACACATATTCAGTCCTGAGCCAAAGGTCGGGAGTTAGCAAGTAGCTTTTCATTTCTGATTTGGGGAAAGTACACATCACGGTCGTTACGAGTTAACTACTTTGACCAAGAAGGGGCATAATAACAATCTGGGGCTTATTTGGTGTTTTTTGCAAATAGACATGGCAACATTAGTTACCTCCACTCTACCCTACCTCCACCTTGCCAGTGATTCTCTCCACATTCTCTTGTTGAGCTAACTGAGGTGTTTTTGATGGCTTGAAAGATGGCAAAAGTGTACTTCTGACCTAAGGCAAAACCATACTAGAGCATTTCCCTCCCTCTCTGTTGGTCAGTGGGACACAGCCGGCCAGGAGAGATTCCGCACTATCACGTCTAGCTACTACAGAGGAGCTCACGGAATCATCATCGTCTATGATGTCACTGACCAGGTAAGGGGTGGTGTTTCGGCATGAAGCTATCTACGTTCAAAACAAGCAATGGTCTAGGGCAGCTTTGTATTTTTTCCTGATGTGAAATCTTCCTGATTTGAATCACTTAATCAGCGTTTTCAAAGATAAATGGACCTTATTTTGGCCCCCAACACCAGTCAATGGTTTCATGTCATCCTCGTTGCAACAGGAGTCTTTTAACAACGTGAAGCAGTGGCTGGAGGAGATCGAGCGCTACGCCTGTGAAAACGTCTCCAAGCTGCTGGTGGGAAACAAAAGCGACCTGGTCTCCAGAAAGGTGGTGGATTTCACCAGCGCTAAGGTAGGAGGGTCTGCTTCGGAGTGAGAACACACAACACAAACAAACAATGAGATAAATGGGGAGATGTGATTGTTTTATTAGCATCAGTAGACTTATTGTTTAACTTTTAAACCTTGTGTTTTTTTGTCAGTTTTGTTTATACGACTGTTCCCCACGGCCTTGAGCTTGCAGGACATTAACTCAAAACCTGTTATTTATTGCTTCAATGGTTTCAGGAATTTGCCACATCACTCAAAGTCCCGATCCTTGAAACCAGCGCCAAGAATGCCAGCAATGTGGAGAAGGCCTTCCTCACCATGGCCTCTGAGATCCAAAAGAGGGTTGGCACAGAGCCTGTACAGAATGAGACTGTGAAGATGGGCTCGAAAATCAACAGCGCCCCCCTCTGGCCCGGTGGAGAAAAGCACAAAGCAGAAGAAGCCGGCTCTTGTTGTTGATGATGCAGAGTCATTACACCTATCCATTTACTGTGGCTGGCAGTAGGAGTGAGAGAGGAACTGACTGTGTGACCATTTTGAAAGTTGTTTGTATTCCTCTGCTGTTTAATTCAAGTGGACAGTCAATCCACTTGTGAGTGCTTGTGCACTGTGTTTGGCAATACATACTAATGAAAATGGAGTTTAAAAGAATGATATAGTTGTACACGTTTGGTCACTGGAGACAAGGGTAATATTGCAGTGCTGTGGTTAAAGGATTCATTTTATTGAATATTAACAATTCAGTGCAATGAAACATGTTGAAGATTAATTTAATACAGAATAGATTTCTAAAAGATGTCACAAAAGACTGAGTAAAAGAAGAAAGGGACCTCCTCTTTCCTTCCAGTTATTTGCAGAAGTACAATGTGTCAGACAGTGGCAGGTATTTAATGTTTTGTTTTGCTCCTCTCTGTATTGACCATAGTATCTATATACACTTTGCAACAAAATACTTTGTGATACAAATGAGTGAGTTTTAACAACAGGAATATAAAGTGTTTTAATAAAACCTTTGTTTGAGAATACATTAAATGCGCCTCTCCTGCTTGTAGCATTCCCAATGATCATGGTTTTGTATAAATCAGTTATATCAATGTACAGAAGTTTGTGTTCTCTTCAGGCAGTGTGTGCAATTTGTGAAACAGCGCTCTCTGGTGGGCTGATTCAGAACCTGACCTACATTTGTTGAGAAGGTTTCTCCTGTTTCTCCTCAGATGAGATGTTTCTCATCCCATAGTCGTCTTTTAACTTTTAACGATTTAACTTTTCTACTGGGACTACGTCCAAGGTGTCCATCTATACGAACTTAATGTACACCCCATGAGCCAATCAGAAAACAGTATTTCGTTCCAGAGGGAGATAATGCATGTTGACCAACTCTTCCTTCAAACTCGTCCTCTCCCCGTCTCACTGTCCTGAAGTCCCTCCCCTTTATGACTTTACCCTCTAAAGTGCTGTCGCTGCACACCATTGGACAGATAGTTCTGTCAATCAGTTCACTCAAGTAACACAATGGCAAATTCATTCTCATTCAGAATCTGACTTTGTCATAAACTGCATGTAAAGTTTTATGTTGACTAAGAGGATGTCTGCTTTTCCACAGTGGTTAATACACACAAAATGTCACAGTCACTGATGATAGTTCTGTCTGTCACCATATGAAGTGGCCCCTAAAAATGTGAGGATTTTGGAAAAGGGCTAAAAAACGGTCAAATGTTCAAAAAGCTTTCTTGTGTAAATGAAGAACATCTAAATGTATCTATATACCCACACGGGCTCTCTGTCTCTCTCTCTGTCTCTCTCTCTCTCTCTATCACACACACACACACACACACACACACACACACACACACACACACACTCACACTCACACACACACACACACACACACACACACACACACCCACACACACACACACACACACACACACTCACACTCACACACACACTCACACACACACACACACACACACACACACACCTCTCCGGTCGGCAGCACACGGAGCAGGCGGAGCAGAGCACCCAGTCCAGGTAGTGCAGCTCCACGATGTTGAGCAGGAAGCAGCCCAGGCTGATGCTGAACAGGAAGTTGAGGAAGATGGCCATCTCGGTGGCATGTGTCAGAAAACATTCCGTATGTATCGGGCACGGCCAGGTCTGGCAGAAAAATAGGTGTGGCACCTCAAAGTCTAACAGATAGTACTGGTTCTCTTGGACTCTGCACCTCAGCAGTTGAAGGCACCGTAGCTGACAGAAAATCCCCCAGACAGAAGTGAGGTTATGCATGAACCATACAGTGAGCGCTGGACTTGACAATGGCTCCAAAATAGTAAGTGCAACACAGCCGTCTACGAGAATCCTGGTAATGTGCCTTTTAAGTGTCAGTGGATGTTTGAAGGCTTAGAGTGTTGTAACATTCTTTGATGGCTTACTTATTTTTGTAAGAGTTAATGCCTTAAAGCTGGGAGTAGGATACGTCATGTCATCTGGTGTACGTATGCAAATAAAGTCATAAATGTTATAAAATGCAGTTTTCTGGATAATTTTTTGGATATTCTGTTTCTCACTATTATAATACACCTACCATTACAATTCTAGATCACACATTTCTTTGCGAGTGGCCAAACTTGCAAAATCAGCAGGGGTTCAAATACTTATTTTCCCCACTGTATATGTATGGTGGGATGAATCCTGATGTGTTGTGTTAGCTATAGGATAGGCCTTGTCAGTGGTGATATGATCTGATGATTGATATGCCTGAGACATGGCTGTTTTGTTTTCAGTGGACAGACTTGTGGTGTTTTATGTGATGGTGGAACTAAACTATCAGTGTCGTATAATCCATATTGTCTCTCTACCTAGCAGATAATTGTGTGCATTGTATGGCTTGATAGATAAAATGAAGGGGATTGGGGCTGTATGTTTGAAAGTTTAGAGCATTGTAACATTCAGTTATTTCTACTCTGGGAGTGGGATGTGTCATGTCATCTGGTGTATATGTATGATGGGACGAATCCTGATGTGTTGTGTTAGCTATAGGAAAGGCCTTGTCAGTGGTAATATGATCTGATGATTGATATGCCTGAGACACAATGGCTGTTTTGTTTTCAGCGGACTGACTTGTGGTGTTTTATGTGATGGTTAGGTGAAAATTCACTCAAGTTATCTCAGGTCTCCGGAGCTGTATATTTATCACAAACAACAATTGTAATCGGGCTCACTCACAGCTCAAGGATGAAAGTGAAACAATTTCACAAACATCGCACAGGGATTATATACTTAAGAATTATCTTTCTCTGACGCCATAAATGTTTCTATCGTCAGTAAGAATAGACAAACTCGACACTCCCTTTGAGTGATCCCCACTGCGCTTTATTAAATGCAAGAATGACAGTTTTACACAGGGTTGACCAAGCACAGTTCGACCTTTCGATGTATTTATGTGTCCATGTATTTGTGTGTTTGTGTGTTTGTGTGTGTTAATTGATTATCTCATTGTTTTCCTCGTCAACTCTCAAATGCGTTGGTTGTGTGCTCTTCCTCCTCTGCCCCTCAGTGACTATAAGTTCAAGCTGCTGCTTATAGGAGACTCAGGAGTTGGCAAAACATGTCTTCTTCAGCGGTTTGAGGTATACTTTATACTTTTCCCCCTCCCTGTCCACTTTGGCTTGTGTTGGCTTACACTGTATTTCCCAATTAGCCTCAAATACACAGAGGCAGAGGCAGAGGCAGCCTTGCACTTTGACAGATTGAGCTGAAGTTTGTCATATTGAGTAGAATTAGTACTTACCACTTACCAATCTAGCCCTGATCTAGCAGGATCTGCCCCTATCTAGCCCTGATATAGCATGGGTCTGCCCCTATCTAGCCCTGATCTATCATGGATCTGCCCCCTATCTGTCCCTGATCTAGCTCTGATCTATCATGGATCTGCCCCCTATCTGTCCCTGATCTAGCTCTGATCTATCATGGATCTGCCCCTATCTAGCCCTGATCTATCATGGATCTGCCCCCTATCTGTCCCTGATCTAGCTCTGATCTATCATGGATCTGCCCCTATCTGTCCCTGATCTAGCCCTGATCTATCATGGATCTGCCCCTATCTGTCCCTGATCTAGCCCTGATCTATCATGGATCTGCCCCTATCTGTCCCTGATCTAGCCCTGATCTATCATGGATCTGCCCCTATCTATCCCTGATCTAGCCCTGTGCTATCATGGATCTGCCCCTATCTATCCCTGATCCAGCCCTGATCTATCATGGATCTGCCCCTATCTATCCCTGATCTATCATGGATCTGCCCCTGTGACACTGATCCGGGCTCCGAGTCAGCTGCTACCTTGGCTTTTTCTAATTCACCTCAACTGCTCTCTGCACAGGATGACACCTACATTGAGAACGACATCAGCACCGTCGGAGTCGACTTCAAGACAAGAACCATTGATATGGATGGCAAGACAGTGAAGTTACAGATTGTACGTAAGATGTTGAGGGAAGTCAAATATATCAGTTCATTTTATTCTGGAAAAAATGGTACTGGTTCTCACCTCGGGCTGTAAAAAAAAAAAGTATAGAGCAAGGTAGTTAAGAGTGAACTACTTTCACCATCAGCAGTGTTCATTTGACCTGCTTACTGTAAGCTGAATCACAACACAATTGTGCAGCATGTGAGTACTTAATGCAGTTAAATGTCCGCATTTGTAATTTTCTGTGGTATGTGGTGTACTGAATAGCACTGATAAGAAGTCTTTATAATTATTTCCATGTGTAAAAATGTATTTGATAGTCTGCATCCTGTTTTTCAACTCAGGGCACATCACCCCTAAACTGTAGGTCTAGCTAACTCGTTACCTATCCAGTTGCTCACCAACTGACTAGTTCGTTACTTGCTGTTACCACAGGCTTTTCTTCTAGAATCAATGTGCTGACATTCGCATATTTTACACAATAGGTGTGATCACTTGTTGGAATAACATACTTACTTCCGGTTTTAAAACCGATCCCAGCGGAACGTTTTGTATAATAAAAAAGTTAAAGATATACTGGATATCCTCTTTTGTTCTTCCTGTCAAGCTATATTGGCTAGCACATTTGATTTAGCTACTGCTATATTTTATCACTTCTTCATAATACAAACTATTTACCTTTTACCCTTACTCCGTCTCCACCCTCTTAATAATTAAATATTACATTTAATATACCCACATTATGCATTAAGACAACCCTGTCGCTGCCAAATGTGAGTCCCTGCCTGATGTGAGTCCGCATGCGTCACTTTGCGACACTTTTTTAGTACAACGAGCCAGGTAATGCTGGTGGTGTACAGCATGAAGTGGAATGACAAGCGCATTTGTTCACGTTTGAAATCCACCAAGGTTTATGATGTTAAGCTTCATGTTTATTGAATTATTAGTTAAGCAGTGCATTCATTACTAGTAACAGTAATACAACATAGCCCCATATGTTGACGTTGAGCCTTATGCTGCATGTTAACCGTTTACAACACAATTAAATATAACATTAAATGTACCGGTATTAGGCCTATGCGTTAAAACCAGCCCCATATGTTGACGTTGAGCCTTAGCTGTTCACCGTTTACAACACAATTAAATATACCAGTAAATATACCCACATTATGCGTGAAGGCTAGCCCCATATGTCGATGTTAGGCTTTATGCTGTAAACCGTTGACAAAATTATAAAACACTAAGTTAAATAAACCTACATTATGCGTTATGAGAAGCCAGATACGTTGATATTGAACCATGTATGAGCATGCACGTCTTGGATAGTTTGCTCCTGAGCCTTCTGCCGTAAACCGTTTGTGTTTGCGCATGCGGACTCACATCAGGCAGGGACTCACATTTGGCAGCGACAAACCCCGTACATTGCTGTGAGCCTTCTGCAGTAAATCGTTTGTGTCTGAGCATGCGCGATGTGCGCGATTACCATAGGTTAGCGGACTACCATCTGGTAGTGACAGTGACTCGTCTTAACTTAATTTTTGATAGTTTTTGGCTGCTTTATTATGTGTCAGCTATGCCTTCACCGAGCCTACTTACTACCATGGTGTAGTCCATTTTCCCAGCTGTATGGGACTATTTTGTGGCTGCTATGAGCAAAATGTTTAAGTATGGCTGCTGTGTGGGCGAAAGGTGTTGGTGCCTGCCTGACACACCAATAATTAATTATTGGCATGAGCCAATTGTAGGTTAGTGCCAAAGCTACTTAAACTTGCCTATTTCTTTGATTCGGGAGAGTTGCCGTAAAACAAGGTGTAAGTCTAATGAGCTCTCACATTGGACTAGTAAATGTGGTCCTTTTGATTACCAAGTCGACCGTTAATTTGCGTATTTGTATTGTGGCTATGATGCCCATTTATTTGTCTTTTTTGAAAAGATTCATTTCATATTGTCATTGTTTTTACTGCCTTATGGGCCTTATTTGGGATAATAAAGACCCATCTTCTTAACATCTTAAACCTCCTGAGTCATCCATTGAGACAACATCCTGCTCAAAGCGCAAAAGCTATCCCGACCTTTAACAGTGCATATTAACCATCTGGGGCCTATTTGGTGCTTTGCAAATGGACGTGCCAACTATTTCATCTACACTCCACTCTACCTCTACCATGTCACTGATTTTCTCCACTTGCCTTTGTTTAACTAACTGAGGTATTTTTGATGGCTTGAAAGATGGTAAACGTTAACTTTGGGCCTAACTAAGTCAAAACCATACCAGAGCATTTCCCTCCTCTCTGTTGATCAGTGGGACACAGCCGGCCAGGAGAGATTCCGCGCTATAACGACTAGCTACTACAGAGGAGCTCACGGAATTATCATTGTCTATGATGTCACTGACCAGGTAAGTGGTGGTGTTTCAGTGGTATTTGTCTCTATGATAAAGCTATCAGCATATTCAAAGAGGAATGGCCCTTATTTTGGCTCAAATATTAGACAATGGTTTCATGTCATCCTCATTACAACAGAAGTCTTATAACAACGTGAAGCAGTGGCTGGAGGACATCGATCACACCTGTAAAAACGTCCCCAAGCTGCTGGTGGGGAACAAAAGCGACGAGGTCTCCAGAAAGGTGGATTTCAGGACCGCTCAGGTAGCAGAGTCTTCTTCGGAGTGAGAACACACAACACAAACAAAAAATGAGATGATTGTGGATGGGATTGTTTTCATAGCATCAATAGACGTATTGTGCAAGTCTTAAAGGCACCCAGTGCAACTTTATATAAACATTCAATGAAAAATAAACATTCAATTTCTAGTCTTTTTTACACGTAGTAAGTTTCAATAACTCCATACCATTACATATCGACATTCAAGGAGCAAAGATGAGACGTCGTTGTGTGGTGAGAACTGATAGAAAATCGTAAACAACAACAATCGCTGGTGGGGAGAGGCCATTTTTCCATTGACTGGAATCCTGCTTTATTTATTGTAGGTTACAAAAAATAAAGAAAATGGCGGCGATTTTCTATCAGTTCTCACCACACAACGACGTCTCATCTTTGATCCTTGAATGTCGATATGTAATGGTATGGAGTTATTGAAACTTACTACGTGTAAAAAAAGACTAGAAATTGAATGTTTATTTTTAAGCCTCGAAAGTTGCACTGCCTTTAAGCCTTGTGTTATTTTGTCAGTTTTTTATTTACGGCTGTTCCCCACGGCCTTGAGCTTGCAGTACATTAACTCAAAACCTGTTATTTTTTGCTCCAACGTTTCAGGAATTTGCCACATCACTCAAAGTCCAGATCCTTGAAACCAGCAGCAAGACTGGCAGCAATGTGGAGATGGTCTTCTTCCACATGACCTCTGAGATCAAGAAGAGGGCTGACAGTGGCACTTTACACAATTATCGTGGGAACATGGTCCCAAACATCAACAGTGACACAATCAGGCTAAATGGAAGAGCAAAAAAAGGCTGTTGTTGATGCAGTCATAGAACCATAAAACGTTTACTGTGGCTGGCAGTAGGAGTGAGAGAGGAACTGTCTGTGTGACCATTTTGAAAGTAGTTTGTATTCCTCTGCTGTTTTATTCAAGTGGACAATCAATCCTCTTGTGAGTGCTTGTGCATATACTAATGGAAATGCAGTTTAAAAGAATGATATAGTTTTACACGTTTGGTCACTGGAGACAAAGGGTAATATTGCAGTGCTGTTAAGGGTTCATTTTATTGAATATTAACAATTCAGTGCAATGAAACATGTTGAAGATTAATTTAATACAGAATAGATTTCTAAAAGATGTCACAAAAGACTGAGTAAAAGAAGAAAGGTACATCCTCTTTCCTTCCAGTTATTGGCAGAAGTACAATGTGTCAGACAGTGGCAGGTATTTAATGTTTTTTTTTCTCCTCTGCGTATAGACCATAGTATCTATGTATACTTTGCAACAAAACAATTTGTGATACAAATGAGTGAAAGGCTATCATATGCAGTACTCAGAACTGAAAGTCTAAACGATAGAAATATATAGTGTTTAAATAAACCCTTTGTTTGAGACTACATTAAATGCACTTTTCCTGCTTTGTAGCATGCTCAATGATCACAGTTTTTGTATATATAACTTCAAAAATACCTTGTCTCTAATTGTTGTGTGTTGTGAATTGTCACATAAGGGCAGAGCAATGAATTAACAGAAGTTTGTGTACTCTTCAGGCAGTGTGTGCAATTTGTGAAACAGCGCTCTCTGGTGGGCTGATTCAGAACCTGACCTACATCTGGTATACATTTGTTGAGAAGGTTTCTCTTGTTCCTCCTCAGATGAGATGTTTCTGAGCCTATGGTCGTCTCTAATGCATGTTAACCATCTCTTCCTTCAAACTCGTCCTCTCCCCGTCTCACTGTCCTGAAGTCCCTCCCCTTTATGACTTTACCCTCTAAAGTGCTGTCGTTGTCGGGGCAGCTGTGGCCTACTGGTTAGGGTTTCGGGCTGGTAACCGGAGGGTGGCCGGTTAGATCCCCGACCAGTAGGAAAAATGTGGGTGGGGGAAGTGGTAGAGCACTGCTCTCCCATGCCCACATCCACGGCTGAGGTGCCCTTGAGCAAGGCACCTAACCCCAAACACTGCTCCCCGGGCGCCGCTGAAGGCAGCTCACTGCTCCGGGTTAGTGTGCTTCACTGTGTGCCTCACTGTGTGCTTCACTACCCTGGATGGGTAAAATGCAGAGACTAAATTCAGAGTGTGTGTGTGTCACTATCTCTGCCGTTAAAACAGTCACTAGTCACTAGGGCTCCATTTCCATTTCCATTGGACAGATAGTTCTGTCAATCAGTTCACTCAAGTACCACAATGTCAAATTCATTCTCATTCAGAATCTGACTGTCATAAACTGTCATAAAGTTCTATGTTGACTGAGAGGATGTCTGTTTTTTCACGGTGGATTATACACACAAAATGTCACAGTCACTGATGATAGTTCTGTCTGTATTGTTGCATCATGGATAGTGCTAGTTATAGTGTAACATTAGATGAACTCCAGGGAAATGATCATTGCTTGCCATATTGGGGCCCTTAAAAATGTGAGGATTTTGGAAAAAAGGTAAACAACGGTCAACTGTTCAAAAAGATTTCTTGTGTAAATGAAGGACATCAATATTTACATAAAAGACAATAACTCCTTCACAAGATTCCTAGTGTTCACAAAGGTAAGGCTTTGAAAGAAAAATAGTTACTTCAAAAACATTATGTCAGAACTGTTCAACATTATCTATAAATGAGTGCTTACTCCAAAACACAACATGTTCAGTCAAACTGGCCCCCACATAATGTTTACATTTCCACACCGACTACACGGCCAAATTAGAATGATGCTTAAATGTAAATAGAAAAGTGTTTGTTTACTACCCCTGTAATTACACTGCAAAAATCACATCTATGTACAGTACTATTAACTACAAGTTCACCAGTTAGATTACTAACTAATAGTAGCAGCTGAATGGGCAATACAAATCAATTATGTTCTGAAAATGATTAGAATTAGAATTTAGAATTGGTTGAAATTCTATGGCATGGAACTTATTCACACACTTCCATTCACTGTGATGTTCAATGTCTGCACCACTGTTTATGCCACCAGATCCAAGTACAAATGATTATGAAGTGGGTCAGATATTCTTCCTCTTGCTGCGTGAGTGTCTCCCCAAATAGTTTTTCTCATAGATGTCATGTAACAATGTGGATTAAATGTACATTTTGACCCAAACATCTTCCACTCAGAGCAGGAGAGTTAGTCCTGTCCCCGGCTCAGAGCCAGGACTTCTTGGTACGGCCCAGCATTCCCATGTTGGCCAGTTTGACCCTCATGCGCTCCCTCTCCTCGGCGTTCCTCTTGGACGTGCACTCCACTGTGGAGTCCGACTCGAAGGAGATGGCGGGCGCGTGGGTGAGCAGTCCGCCCGCCTTCTCCTGGGCGATGGGCGTGGGCGTCTGCAGGATGAGTCGGCCCCGCAGGGAGTGCTCCAGCTGCAGCAGCAGCGGGTTGTGGTCGGCGTAAAGGCCCATGTGGGGGTCCACGGGGGGGTCTCTCTCCGGCTGGCAGCACACGGAGCAGGCGGAGCAGAGCACGCGGAAGATGTACACCCAGCCCAGGTAGTGCAGCTCCACGATGTTGAGCAGGAAGCAGCCCAGGCTGATGCTGAACATGAAGTTGAGGAAGATGGTCTTCTCGGTGGCGCGCGACACGAAGCAGTCCGTGCGCGTCGGGCACGGGTAGGTCTCGCAGCGAAACAGGTGTGGCACTTCAAAGCCGAACAGGTAGTACTGCCCCACCAGGAAGGTGATCTCCATGATGGACCGCAGCACCACGTGGACGATGTAAATGAGCAGCACCTTGCTGGAGAGCTCTGTGGGGTCCTTCCCCACCTCCCCGTAGTCCTCCTCCAGGAGATTCCGCTCCACACACTCCTCCTCATGAGGAGGCCAGTCCTCCTCGTAGTGCGGGCTCTTGCTATAGGCCTCCCCTCTCTCCCGCTCCCTATCAATTCAATTCAATTCAAAGGCTTACTTGGCATGACTGCATATAATTCAACGTTGCCAAAGCATGTTTACACAATCACAATTAATAATAAAATAATAATAATAATTAGTGCTGTCAAACGATTAAAATATTGAATCGCGATTAATCGCATTTTTGTCATAGTTAACTCAAAATGAATCGCGATTAAATGAATCAAAATGAATCGCGATCGCAAATTTGTATCTATTCTAAATGCCCCTTCAATTATTTTTTTCCATCATTTTTATTTTATTTTAATGCTCTCATCAACATGGAAAAGTGGATTAGCTTGCTTTAACCAATGTTTTATTTGATTGAAAAACAACATTGCCAAACAGGGCGGTACACAAAATAAAATTATAAAGTGCACATTTAAGATTAACAAGGACTTAAACCATGGCTTAATATTTTTTGCTGCCAGCTGGCTGCCTGTTGACATTTTCAGACAACAGTGAAGCTTGCTTCTTTTGCACAACACAACTTTTAAAGGTAAGCTTTCTATTCAGAAGCTTTTTATCATCCATTTCTCCGTATGGCGCTCATCATTCACTCAAACGTGACGTTAGCCTACTACATAGTTTGGGATGGCAAAAAGAACGTTAATCTAAAAAAAAAAAAAATGCATTTTTACAATGCGTTAATCGCGCGATAAAAAAATTAACTGCAGTAAAATGGGTTTGCGTTAACGCCGTTAATAATGCGTTAAACTGACAGTACTAATAATAATAATTAAAAAAGAAAAGAAAAAAAGTCATAGATGGTAACAATGTGGCATATAAACATATAGCAGGTTAATTGTCAATTATTTCAAAAATTAAATATTGGTTATGTGGGACAGGGGGTTCACATTACCTGTCCCTGTCTCTCTCCAGCCGACCCAGGTAATCCCCGAGGGGCCGCCCGCTCTGCACGTGCACCGTCTCCAGCTCCAGCTTCTCGTCCTTGGCGATCTTGTGCAGTACGTAGACGATGTAGAAGATGGACGGCGTGGAGACGAGCACGATCTGGAAGACCCAGAAGCGCAGGTGCGAGACGGGGGCGAAGGTGTCGTAGCAGACGTTGTTGCAGCCGGGCTGCAGGGTGTTGCAGGTGAACTTGGACTGCTCGTCGCTGTACACGGCGTCGCCCACCAGGGTCACCAGCAGGATACGGAAGATCAGCAGCATCGTCAGCCAGATCTTGCCGATGACGGTGGAGTGGTTCTGCACCTCGGTGAGGAAGCGCCCGAGAATGGACCAGTCTCCCATCTCTCAACCTGGGGAGGGGGGGAGGGGGGGACAAGCAAAGACCAGGGGTCGCGACCTCTGACTACCAAACACCTGGAGGATGCAGCATATGAATCAGGCAATGGGAGGAACAGGCAACACAAGTGAAATAAAAACAGTGGGATTTTTAAAAGCATTTTAAAAGACAAAATCAAGAAGTCTAAAACAGGACATTTTTATAAAAAATATATATCGTTCTCACAGATGATATAGCTATTGTCCTGAGGAACATTTGAAATGTAAAGCTGGAGTTATTGAAGAGCCAAGTAAAATGCACTGAACAATTGAACAATTAAGTTGATAAGGGGTGTCAAATGTCAAGGACAGTGAGCAGAGAGGCAGACTGATCAAGCAGAGAAATATACAGCAGCTGAATGAAACATGTCTGTAAGTGACACTAAACTAATCTGATGGCAGATTACTATGGCGACAGGCCAGATATCCAGTGGACCACATTTACCAACACTGACCTGTGCTTCAAACATCATGTCTCACTGTCCTGTGCTCCCCACATCATGCCTCACTGTCCTGTGCTTCAAACATCATGTCTCACTGTCCTGTGCTTCAAACATCATGTCTCACTGTCCTGTGCTTCAAACATCATGTCTCACTCTGTCCTGTGCTTCAAACATCATGTCTCACTGACCTGTGCTTCAAACATCATGTCTCACTGTCCTGTGTTTCAAACATCATGTCTCACTGTCCTGTGCTTCAAACATCATGTCTCACTGTCCTGTGCTTCAAACATCATGTCTCACTGTCCTGTGCTTCAAACATCATGTCTCACTGTCCTGTGCTTCAAACATCATGTCTCACTGTCCTGTGCTTCAAACATCATGTCTCACTGACCTGTGCTTCAAACATCATGTCTCACTGTCCTGTGCTTCCAATATCATGTCTCACTGTCCTGTGCTTCAAACATCATGTCTCACTGTCCTGTGCTTCAAACATCATGTCTCACTGTCCTGTGCTTCAAACATCATGTCTCACTGTCCTGTGCTTCAAACATCATGTCTCACTGTCCTGTACTTCCTACCCCACATCATGTCTCACGGTCCTGGACTTCCTACCCTATATCATGGAACACTGTCCTGTGCTTCCTACCTTATAGCATGGATCACTGTCCTGTACTTCCTACATCATGGATCACTGTCCTTTACTTTCCACCCAATCATGGCTTAGTGTCATTTTCAGAGGCAACTACTGGCAGACATCAGCAAAACAAACAAACAAATAAAATAAACAAACAAACTAAAAAGTAAAGAACAGATTGAGTTAACCACATTGCACAGATCCTCTCTCAAATGTTAAGTTTTGTCCTCAGAGCAAATAAGATCTAGATCATCTAGATCTAAGTCATGATCTAGATGTCTTCAATAATCTTCCATCAATATTCTTAATATCCAAGGTGTGTAAAAAAAAAAGTAATTTGTATATTTCACAGTGTTAATAATATTAATATTATTATATAATAACATTCATATCTAAAACTAGTGTTTACGTTCTCTTCAGTCTCACAGAATACATCCAGTGAGTGTTGAACATGAAGCCACAGTGCAAAAAGAGGTTTGATTTACACTGAAAATGATTTTCATAGTGACAAGCTCATGTATAGTGAGGCTTTACTTTTTAGTTTTCGGGTAAAGGTATAAACTTATTTAGCATTGAGTCTCCCTCTAACTGAACTAAGGTCACTTTTTCATAATATATATATTAACTGGCTGGCATCTTATCAAGTGCCAATACCCAAAACCGCCCGAAGGCATGATGCACTTCACATCGAGTTTGTGCCATAACTACCACAGATCCATGAGATCTGGCAATTTTAAAGTTCAATACAAGATGACTCACCTTTGGAGAAAAATGCCTCTTTTTGATCCAAATCCGGGAAAGTGTGCAAACATGCCAGCTGCATGACTACATTTGAAGTGTTTGCTGTTTGTCGGACGGAAAGGGCTCCATTGAGGGTCGCGAGAGAGAATGGGCTGACCACACATATTCAGAACCTCTATCCGAAACCCTCATTGTACTGTAACCGAACAAAGGCAGCCAATATACAATGTAACAAAGATTCAACGGCACAATAGGAGCCAACAGTTTCTGAACCTCCATGAGTTAAAAAGAACCTACTGGAAAGATGGAGAACAGCAGTATGGGTGAAAAGATTCCCCCCCCCCCCCCCGATTTCTTTCCTGCTTTAAGTTATATGTATATACCTATCTCTCTCTCTCTCACGCTCTCTTTCTCCCTCTCTCTCTTGCTCCCTCTCTCTCTTGATCTCTCTCTTTCTTCCTCTCTCTCTCTCTCTCTCTTCCTCTCGCTCTCCCTCTTGTTCATCCTCTCTCTTACTCCAAATGTCACAGGGTCAAGTGTTCACACAACTCACACCTGTGTCCGCTCTCAATCAAACCAGTCTTGTTTCATATGTCTGCGGTGAGTGGCGGCTCTCTTCAGTTTCCCATGCAGGGCTGGAGTAAACACCACTACATCGGTGTGAAATCTGCTGGTCCAAACAGGACTTGGCGAGCCGTTGGTTTACTCAGGGCTGTTGCGGGCGGCGCGTTGAGGCCTCTCAGCCCCCTTCTGTCCAAACAGAGCACCGGCACCACACTCTCAGCCCCGTTCTATCCAAACGGAGCGCCGCACCGGTACACACACACACACACTCTCAGGCTGGCGCCTCTCCTCCTGCCGGTTTGGCAGCAGTCACACACAATCCCAAACATTGGGCGAAAAAAGAAAAAAAAGCAGCAAACTCGGAGCTAGTTTGTGCTCTCGTGCACTTCTCCTAAAGTGCGCGTGTGTGTGTCGTGTGTCGAAAAAAGACGGAACCTGTCGGAGTCCGGTCGGTCCGCACCGGTGGTGACCAACGAGAGGAGATGGCCGAGATGTGAAGCGTTCGAGGCTGGTCTCAGAGTGACGAGCCGTCTGTGCCAACGGTTCTGTGGTGATTCAGCGAGGCTGTGTGATGCAACCCATCTGCCTTCTGCGATTTCTTTGACGTGTTCTTCACCAACACACTGCCCACTGCCCACTGCCCACTGCCCACTGCCCACTGCCCACTGCCCACTGCCCACTGCCCACTGCCCACTGCCACGCTCTCCACAGGGCCTCAGTGTGGCAGGGAAAAACTGCAGGACTATTCCACCGCTACATTCTATTGGGGCTTTGTGTAATGGCAGTGAATGGGCTGGGTTTGGGATGACCAGTGGTGTAGTGGTCCCTGAAGAAGTGGGTATACTCTTAATTTTTGCAATTTTTATAAGCAGCCCATACAGCACAGGATAAACGCACTGTTTTGAGAAGTGGGTATACGTAATGCTGACAGAAAAATAAGTGGGTATACCCCGTATACCTGCGTTTACCCTGGACTATACCACTGGGCATGACAGGTGTCAACACTGTAGGCCAGTGAGCAGGAACACACCTGACCCATTACTGACAGGTAGATAATTAAGCAATAAGGTACGAGACACAGAACTGTATCGTCAATAATGTACTGTTCGAGGGTGTTGTTAGGCCCGACGCGTAGTACATTATTGACGATACAGTACTGCCTCGAGTTCAGTTAGAGGGAGACAATGCTAAATACGTTTATACATTTACCCAAAAACTAAAATGATGGTGAAGAGACTCTCAACCAATCAGAATGCTAGATTTCATCCATATTATAAATGATCATTAATGTCTTAACCATGCAGATGGCAATACCAGCCTGAGGCTTTGGAGTCTGACGGTGACTGTGGCATGACTGTGCCCATATGAACAAAGAGAGCCTAGCCCTAGACGTTGTGCCTGATTGTTGAAACCGCTTCTGTCCCAAATGTTCCTATCATCACTTGAATCACTCGTGCCTTCCCTCGCCATGTGTTTCTGAATTCATCTTTGAGTCGCTGGTATTTGCCGTTTATTTAGCTGTTTTATAGGATTGGTGCATCTTTCAGCATAATGGTTGTTACTGCTGGTTCATGATAATTCATGTCACTAATCAATACCTCATGATCATTCCTGTCGTTAATTAATACCTCATGAATGCTCAGGATGGGACTTATCACCGATTTTTTTCACAGATGAAAAATGAATAGAATTATATAGATTATCACAAAAATAACAACAAGAATTTTGAGAGATTTTTCAATCGGTTTAATTTCACCAGCTCACCTGTCAACTGAAAAGTATCACGAAAGGTACAGTAAGCCTACTGGCTGCTGGTTTGTGCTTTACACAGAACTGTGGGTGTAAACAAAAAACACATACAAGTCAACAAAGGTCAATTGGCTACAACACACTGCATAGTACACGCCTAAGACTTCCTAATGTCCATGTTTACATTGCATCAGCCACAGTGCATACAATCTTGCCCCCTGCTGTTGAGCTGGATGCATTACCTCACGATACAAACAATGTATTAGACGCGCTGTACTGTTTTCTATGAATATCCATCACTGTGTGAAAGTTCAAACTCCAGAAAAACCGAAAGAGTGTAGGTTATGCTTTGGCACGACCAAGACCACAGTAACTCATACGTCGTTGACTCGATTGATTCAGAGACAAAGTTATAGAATAAATCTAAAAACTAATCGAAACTTTGCATAACAGTTTGTAATTATATTTCCAAACGAATATGCAGGTTATACAGAGACGAAATCTTGGTCCTAGATCTTATGATGATGTATTCATTAATTAATTATGTATGAATTATTAATACAAACTACAGCTTCATAAATATGCTACATTGTATAGGTTAAATAAGACAGCGGAGAATACTATTTAAAGGTATTGCAAGTTTAGGGAATGTGTTTGTTTTGAATTTGGTGTTACCTTTAATTATAACTGAAATGAAAACATTTATTTTTGGCACTTCTTGATATACTCCTGATAATTAACTAGTATCTGACTCTGATTGTTATAGTCAATTAATTATAAGACGAAGCTTTGCCAGGATAATATCTTGCTGAATGAATTCATTTCGAAAATCATTAACTCCATCCCATTTTCTGATACCCCTGTCAAGGGTTTGTGAAATATGTATTAACGGGGGTTATTACATCTCAAAATGGATGTTCTTGGGCATTCGTCAGTGGTATTAACAGTTATAAACGTTATGTTTTTCATTTCGAAAATAAAACTGTTACTGTTCATTTTTAAAACTAACTTGCAAAAATAAGTCGTTGTTATATGACAAGGTGCGAAAAATAGAACAATTATATCTCACCAAATCTCAGATAAAATGGTTTGGCCTTAAGGGTTACAGGAAGTTGTAGCAGCTGCCATGTTTAGCCGCTTTGTTGTAGATTTCTTGTAGGTTTCCTGCAGATTTTTAAGTGTTGCAATGGAACCGAGCTGGAGTTCGTTTTTATTTCAGGTAAGCGAGTCATCAGATACAAAGATGAATTTATCCTAACTGATCTTTACCTAATGCCGGGATGCATAATGCTCCTCTAGCATTTTAATACGTTTATTTCAACTGAAGCTATCCAAGCAAAACAATGGTAGCTCGCTAGCTAGCTAGCTTTTTTAGCTCTCGCTGCTAGGTAGCTCGCTAGTTAGGGCTCCATCAATCCCAGACTTCCAGCTGTGAGGGATATAGCACGGGATGACGCTTTGGGGGGAACACTGTCGGGAGTCTTTTACCAGTTATTTTTTGCCCTCTAAAGTTGCGTGTGTTCTTCCAAATTCTCATGCGACTAAATATAACGAAGCACATTTAGATATTGAACTATTTAGTGCCTTATTATCACAACGCTATACAGCAATTCTCTTCAGCTCCATCATAAAACTGCGTAAACAACCATCGTCATCATCGAGACATTGATAGCCACAGACGCAGTGGGCAATATTTTAGTTATTGTGTGTGCTTTTTTTCTGCCAGTGGTGCTGTCAATATTCAGTTCAGTTTACATAATGCACATGTCTAATGTATTTTAGTCCTAATGTTTGATATGTACCAGCCAGAAGTGAGAAGAAAAGGAACGGAGTGTGTCTCAGGCACTCTAGAGGATGGCTAACGGCTAACGTTGCCTCTGATTCAGAACTTTTCTCATGGTCCCCTCGCCTTAGTCCGCGGGTAACATTAGGAGATTGATTCCCTGTTATGGACAACTATCTTATGCCCAAGCAGGAGACTTATGTATCATATGCCTGATCAGAGTCCGGTCCTCTGAGATTTGGTGGTAGACGGGCTTAACTGTCTGTGTAGCGGTAACGTTACTCTAACAGGGGAAAGTGTAATCCCTGTATAATTAATTTATTAGCTTCAGTTGCAGCAAAACCGTTAAGTTCTCGGTGCTTCGCTGTACAGTTTGTATTTAAGTTGGCTGTAGTACCTGGGTAACGTTTCTTCTTCTCAAAATGGTTTGCTGAACAAAGCGCAGTTCACGTACTTTCATTGCAAAAAATGGTGCACAACCTACAGTTGGAGTTACCTCGATAGCCAGCTAGATAGCATCGTTAGCTTATTTAAGCATTAGCTCGCTAGTTCATGGGCTTTTTCACATTTTGGAGTGATGGCTGTCCAGCTAGCTGGCTACCGTAGCAAACGGAATGGGTTTCAATGGGTAGTTCTTCACTTAAGCGAGTTTGTCTAGCTATGCTAACTTGTTATGATGGTTATTTCAAATCAAAGTTCAACCTGTTTATTTAGTCCCTAGAGCCAGGTGATGACTTGACCTGGCCAGAGCAGTGTTGTGATTTTAAAGTTTAAGGCATCATTGGGGACATACAAATATCGTTATTATGCAAGTTATGAGACTTGGCTAATTCAAATGTTTTCCCCTAGCTGTAACTTTAGCTATTTCGACAGCGACGTGTAACGGTGTTGGGGGGTGGGGGGTCTCGCTGGAATATTAGTTTAAAGCACTTATAACCGGTGTTTGGTTATTGATAGCGACAGTGTCGTTCTGTTGAAGATGTTTTCACAGGTTTAATATCGTGCCAGACCACTTTTTGTACGCGTTTGCGCCATTTTCTTATCCAAACTCACTAGTCTCCCCTTTGAAGTGGCAACTTCTCCAGAGTTGGCCTCGAGTTGTCCTCACCTCCCAACAGGGTGCCCTAACGGAAGTTTCTCTCTCTAAAAAATAAAAAACGTTCACTAGGCAGTCTCACCATACAGGCATTGTAGAGACATGTCCTGATTTGTGCATAAGCGAGGCTTACGTGATGTCCAAACTGTATAGTATCGAGTATCAACTAGATCTGGTATCAGTATTAACTTCGCCGAAGGTGAAATGGACCTTACTGTCCATATCGTCCAGTTCGTTTTCAGTCCCACACACATAACATTGTTATTAGCATCACTGTGCTATCACCATAGTAAGTGTGTTATTAGTGTTATTTTACATCCTGTACTCGCATATTCCTTCGCAAAATACATGTATTGGCCCCTTCAAGCTTGTTCACAAACTCCTTGCCTCTGTAAAGTGATTATGAATTACTAGGCAATTTTCTCTTAAAATGGTCTATCCTCTGCTTTTGAAACATTCTTTGTGATTGTGGTTTTCATGTTTTGTCTGTGGACATCCAAGACTATTCTGTTCAGTTCTCCTGATGGTATGTACAACTGACAATGTAATCAGAGACCTCTGCCTCTCTCCCATCCTCGGCATGCAGGCAAACTTGCAATGTCAACACTGCAAAACAACATCCCTGTTTCATCCCTATCCCTATAGCATATTAAAATACGCAGTCATCATTACTGTAGCGTACATGTTTTCGTTGGACTTCCATTTTAAGAGGCAGCATCCCTGTTTTATCCAAACAATGCATCAAGAAACCTCTCTAATGGGCATCATCTGTAGTTGTTTTTTTATCTGTGTTGTTATACAGTTATTGCAGTTGTGTGCTTCTCGAGGTGTGCAGCAGTGCCTGTGGTGGGTAAAGCCAGCCAGGTTCGAGGTGATTGCGATGGGTGATGGGTGATGTGGGCGGTGGGCTTAGCCGTGCCCGCGGCTTGACTGGGCAGCCTGATCCGCCCGCTGCTGGGGCCCTGAGCCGCCCGCTGCTGGGGCTGTAATTGGGAGCGTCACCCCTGGCATTGTTCTCCAGGCGTCCTGAGCAGGCCCTATTGAGCAGGAGTGAGATTATCAGGCCATGTCGCTCTCAATAGGCGTCTCCTGAGAGAGTGTGGTGCCTCAAACGAGGAGCCTAACTGACACACACACACACATGCACACACACACACACACATGCACACACACACACACACACACACACACACACACAAACACACACACACATACACAGAGGCTGCCAGACATACATGTGCACAAATATTTTTTTGCCGTTTTCCCACACGTTTTCCTTCCTTTTTGCATATTTCATACATTAGTACATGAGTATGAAACATGCTAGCTAGAGGACCTGTGGAATATAACGATGTGGCTCATAAATGAACCGCCATGCATGTAGGGACGAGGTGGGACCCTTGTGTGAGTGGAGGCCTTACACTTGAGTGACTCCGAGTCCGCTCCAGCTTTGTTGTCCGTACCGGCTTCAGAGATCCCATTAGGTATGTGAAGCACAAGGAGGTAAAATAAACCATTGGGAAAAGTTTTTCCCTCCAACCCCACAGCACCTGTTTTTTTTCTTTCAATCTTTCTTTCTTTTCTTTCTTTCTTTTCTGTTTTTTTTCATTAAATTCTCCCAGACATTTGGTCTCTACAGAGAGTGGCTAACACGTACGTACGTAGTCTAACGCATTGCAAGTCTTGTCAGACAGGGATAAGGCAGATATTTTTGACCCGGCCAATTCTTTGTCTCTCTCTCTCTCTCTCTTTCTTTCTTTCTTTCTTTCTTTCTTTCTTTCTTTCTTTCTTTCTTTCTTTCTCTTTCTTTCTTTCTTTCTTTCTTTCTTTCTTTCTTTCTCTCTCTCTCTCTCTCTCTCTCTCTCTCTCTCTCTCTCTCTCTCTCTCTCTCTCTCTCTCTCTCTCTCTCTCTCTCTCTCTCTATCTATCTATCTATCTATCTATCTCTCTCTCTCTCTCCTTTCCTTTTGCATGCTGTTATTTATTAGTGCAGAAGGGCTTTTGAGGAGACAGGCCGGGGGAACATGCTGTCTCTGGAGCGGACGGGCGGCCCTGCCGCTGCCGGCTCTCTTCCTGGGATCACGCTGGTGCCTCTGCTCGGCCCGTTAACCCCTGCAGGGTCGCACACACACACACACACACACACACACACACACATACACACACACACACTTCAACCGTTCCGCAAGGAATAGAGTGTTGCTGAAGCGTTGTGGATTTGATATGGGGCATTAGGCAAGTCTTCTTTTTATTGCAGTGTGTCATAGTATGAGATGAGTGAGGTGAATTCGGCCATTTACAGAAGTTCATTTGTGGAGTGTCTGTGTTGTGTGTGTGTGTGTGTGTGTGTGTGTGTGTGTGTGTGTGTGTGTGTGTTACAGAAGTTCATTTGTGGAGTGTCTGTGTTGTGGTTTTTGGCTCGGTGGTGTGGTCAACGATACGGATTAGGTTCTGTTTTATTTTTGCATGATCACGTTCATATCCCCACCGCGTATGATCTGACTCCTCCATCACCACTGTCCTTTCCCTTTTACCTCTCTGCTGGAAGCGTAGTTTCTGATGATGAGTGTGCCCGGTCTAATCGTGGATTTGGTTTCCATTTTAGTCACGTTTTTTAGAATCTGTGGCCTGTGCTGAGAATGAGATTGCGGTGGCAGCCCCCTGTTTTCCAGTGTGTGTGTGTGTGTGTGTGTGTGTGTGTGTGTGTGTGTTTGTTTTTGAGGTGATTTGGGGAGGTTATTGTGTGCGCGCCACGTCCCAGCGCTCCCTCGCGGCGTGACCCCCAGCCTTCGCTGGAGATTTGGATCAAAATCACCAGACGGGCGTGAAAGCACAGCGGGCCGCCACGGCCACGGCTCCAGCCTCTGTCTCAGTCTCCAGCCTCTGACTGTCTGTCTGTCTGTCTGTCTGTCTGTCTGTCTGTCTACCACGCATATCTGTCTGCGTACCCCGTTTGTCTGTCTGTCTGTCTTGCTTTCTCTCCTTTCTAAATTATGACTGTGTACTGTCCCCATCACAGACACAGCCTTACACACAAACCTGCCTCTCCCTGTCTGTCTCTCATTCGGTCTGTCTGTCAACACATCATGCCTGTCTGTCTGCCAAACCAACATACCTGTCTGTCTGTCAACACATCATGCCTGTCTGTCTGCAGACCATGGCTGTTTGTTTGTCTCTTCTTTATCCTGTTATAGTCATGCTGCATTTCTGTCTCTCTCCTCTCTCTCTCTCTCTCTGTCAAGCCTGTCTGTCTGCATGTCTGTCTCTCTCCTCTCTCTCTCTCTCTCTCTCTGTCAAGCAGGCACAAGCCTTGCACATAAACTTCTGTCTGTCTGTCTGCCTGTCTTTCTGTCTTTCTCTTCTTGTCTGTCTTCTCCTGCTATTTCACACAGGCAGAAGCTCAGTCTCCCTGTCTGTTCAGTCTGCACACCATTGTTGTCTCTCTGTCTTTCATGCATGCATTCGTTTACACAAACACTCACAGATGCATATGCGCATACACAACCCCTATAATCTCATGTAAATACTCTAGCCCTAACCCTAACTCTGACAGTTCTCAAACTCTCTCTCTCTCTCTCTCTCATACGTCTTTTAGATTTTCCTTTTCTTAGACACACTTAATTTATCTGGCTGGCCGACTGTTTACTCTCTTGGTTTCTTAAGCTCTCCCTGCATTCTCTCTCTCTCTCTCTCTCTCTCTCTCTCTTTCTCTCTCTCTCTATCTCCCTCCCCCCTTTCCATCCACAAACACACACACAGCAAACTAGAGGAGCAAAGAACAGTTGTTGCATTCTGTCTGAAATGCAGTGTCCCTGCCTGAACACAGGACTCACGGTTCCCTTGCAGTTCTCCGCTGTTGTCATCCAACATTCATCATCTCTCTTAACAAGGGGCCTTTTTGGGAGCAAGTTAGAAAAAATACCTGTGGTTGAACAACTAGAAGTAAAATTGGGGGTTTTGCACTGCTCCTGAGATCCCCCTGAACACAGTCTACCCGGCTAGCATCCCCAGCCTATCCAACCCCACTAACGCTAGTCTACTGGGCAACCACTTCCATGGTTACCTCGTCATATACCAATACAGCTCAACAAATTGGTTTATCTGCACTTCTACAGAGCGTAGCTAACAAAGTCCTGCTAACGATGCAGTTCACTGACCCAAACTCCAGCCAGGCCACCGGCACCACGAACACCACCACCATTACCAACACCAACACGACCACCACCACGAACACCACCAGCACCACGAACTCTTCCACCACTACGAACACCAACATGACCAGTACAAACACCACCACCACCACCACTACCAACACGACCACCACTACCAACACCACCCCTACAAACACAACCACTACCAACACCACGACCACTACCAACACCACCCCTACAAACACAACCACTACCAACACCACGACCACTACCAACACCACCCCTACAAACACAACCACTACCAACACCACGACCACTACCAACACCACCACTACACCACCACCACTAACACCACCATTCTGGGCCAGCAGCAGGGTCCTCTGGACCGGCACCAGGGTCCACAGGCCCCACACGGCTTGTGGAGACCCAGCAGACCCCACCGCTGCAGCCCAGCCCAGCCCAGCCCAGCCCAGCCCAGCCCAGCCCAGCCCAGCCCAGCAGCCCTCTCCTGCTCTTGCAGCAGCCCCACAGCTGGTCCCAGAGCAGTGCTGGGCAAATCCCAGAGAATTCATTCACAAAGACCCCCTGGGGGGCATTAGAAGCACCACTGCCCGGATTTATGTCCCGTACAAAAGAGCATGGAGGGGGGAGAAGGGTTACAATATGAGTGGCTTCTTTCCCTCTCAGTGTGGCTTGCTTTCCCTATCCCTCTGTCCACGTTCTGTATCTCTTCCTTCCTCCCTTCTTTCTTTCATTCTCTCTCTTTCTTTCTCTCTCTATCCCTCTGTCCACGTTCTGTGTCTTTTCCTTCCCTTCTGTCTTTCTCTCTCTTTCTTTCTCTCTCTATCCCTCTGTCCACGTTCTGTATCTCTTCCTTCCCCTTCTTTCTTTCATTCTCTCTCTTTCTTTCTCTCTCCTTATTCCTCTTCTTTCCTTTCTTTCTTTCTCTCCTTATTCCTCTTTCTTTCTTTCTTTCTCTCTCTTTCTTTCTGTCTCCTTATTTCTGTCTCTCTTCCTTCCAATCTTTGTTTCTCTCTCTTTCTTTCTCTCTCTTTCTTTCTGTCTCTCTCGCTTCCTTTGTCTTTCTCTCTCTTTTTCTTTCTCCTTTCTTTCACTCTGTCTTCATCACCTCCTCTTGGATTGGCTGGAAATACAAAAGCTGGCCATATATATCCCCTCTGCTGCTATTATGATAAAGAACGCTTTACAGTCTAATACACACACACACACACACACACACACACACACAATTTTCTCAGGCTTACACAAATCTTAAATAGATCATAATCACACACACACACACACACACACACACACACACACACACACATGGCTCTCTCCCGGCCATGTCCAGGGAAGGCCATGACCAATGGGATGAATGGGCCAGCTGCCGAATGGAGCGTTTAAACGCTCGGCCGCTCCCCTCAGACGCTTTTGTTCCCCTCTTATTGCACCCCTCACCCCTCCAGCGCACCCCCCCCCCCCACCCCCCCACTGCGCCCCTCTTCCCCCCTTTCATCCCACATCTCCCAGACGGATAGAGCTCCGCTCACATCAATTATTGAAGAGTTTCTCTATATGTTTGTTCACTCCATTTCAGCGTTTGCTTTTGTTATTTTTAAAGATTTTTTTTTTCAATTAAAAAACCCTCTTTTATGTTTATTGTTTTTTTCCGCCATGTTTAATCCTGGGATGGGATTTTACTTCCTCTGTTTGTTTGGTTCTAAGGGACAAGTGACGTGGAGGAAAATGGGCATTTTAAAGCCATCTGAAACAGTGCTTGACTCTCAAGTACACATTTCTGGTAAAATTTGCAATATGATCTTCTATAATCCTGAAGATACAGGCTCCGTTTGTAAGAGAAGGCCAGTTCTGTAAACCACACTATGCTGCACAGTTCCCCTGGAAGCACAGGCTCCATTTTTAAGAAGGAAGCAATGCCGTGAAACCACACTGGTAGTTGAGGTGCAAAAGTCACATTCTACAACGGCGCTTGACTCAAGAAAATTCTTCTCAGAAAATTGCGCTGCATTATGATCCTCCTGAAGATACAGGCTCCGTTTGTGAGAAGGAAGGAAGTCAGTGCCGTTAACCACGCTGATTTCCGTTGAGTCTGGGGTAATTGAGGTACAACGATCACGTTCTACGCTGAGTGTTGTTACATTGTAACACACCGAAACGTTGCCCTTATCTTTGGGACATAAGTATACGTTATGAATTATAGGAGTGGTGCAGATGGGATTTTTGAACTGGGGGGGACGCTAACATTTTTTAAACGTTATTTACTGATGATTGTCGCCTTACGTAGGGAGAGTGGTGGGGCAAATCAGGGTCACTATGAATCTGGGGGGGACATGTCCCCCCCGTCCCAGTGCAATCTGCGCCCCTGGAATATAGGGCTAGGGGCAGGTATTAGTATTAGTTGTGATGTTGCAGTCACAAAATTGATGTGTTGCACTGTGTTTAATGGTATCGGCCTAATTACAGCGTAACCACTGCTTACTTAAGGTGTTACCGACTAAGGCAGCCTTCATTAGAGTGGTCAGAAAATCGCGACTGAATGAAAGACCGGCCTGTGTTTTTTTTCCATTGCACATTTCCCATACATTGCTCCCGTTCGAGCGTCTATTCAGGTTGGGAGCAGAGCAATTCACAGGCTTGGCTCACGGTGTGGTGGACGTGTGTGTGCTGCATCTCGCGTGAAGAGAGTGAGAGGACCCAGGCGGTCTGTTTGGTAGGGAAAAAAACTCACTTTCAATAGGTTCGGAGGCCATGGAAAAGGTTTCTCGTTGCACAAGGTTCTAAGTAGAACCACGTTGACTCTTTAAGGTTCTTATAGAGTGGCAGCATGGAACCGTTCAGGAAAGGTCGGGTTGGGGCGCCAGTGGTACAGGAGGTAGAGAAGTCGTTTGGTAATCAGAAGGTTGCTAGTTCGATTCCCTATGAGGCGTCCTTGAGCAAGGTACTGGACCCCTAATTGCTCCTGATGTGCAGTGTGCCATCAGTCTAAATGTTAAATGTGTAGCCTATACATCCCTGGAAGTCACTTTGGATAAAAGCGTCTGCTAAATGACTAAATGTAAATGTAGGACCCAGGCGGTCTGTTAGTTAGCGTGTGGTCCTGGAGGGCTGTGACAGTCCCAGCACTCTTCACCCCAAGCCTCTGCACCCTCTCTCTCTCTCTTGGCCTGAGCCAGGAAAAAGAGTTGCTGAGGAGTGTATCTCTGTGTGTGTATGTCTGTGTGTGTGTGTGTGTCTGTGTGTGTGTGTGTGTGTGTGTCAGCGGCTCTCCAGGGAAGTGAATACCCAGCTCACCACTACTCCTTGTGCCATAAAAGACACACATACACACACACACACACACACACACACACACACACACGTATACACACACACACACTCTTGCTGTAGGAGATCAGCTTACACCTGGGTGTGTGTCCCCTCTTGAGTGACAGCACCCTGTGCGTTTGTTTTCACCCCGTGGCCCGCACAGTGCCTTCTGTGCCTCACCTCTCGCAGTGCACATATCTGACGAGACACACACACACACACACACACTCACCAGTACAATCACCAACACACACCAACACACACACACACACACACACACACACACATTCTGGTCGTCTGGGAGAAGTTAGACTCTGAATGACGTCATTGCACGGGGGGGTGGGGGGGGGGGGGTGGGTGGGGGGGGATGTTTATCCCATTGGAGATGCTGTTGGGGGGGGAGATGTTTATCCCGTTGGAGATGCTGTTGAAAATGTGCGAAATTCATATCCCCCCCCCAGCTCCTAGTGGATGATGATGAGGAGGATGATGATGATGATGATGCATGTGGCTGGTCCAGAAGGACTAACCCCAAGGGACAGTTTCGTGAGGTGAAGGTGAAGAACCATTTTGTCTCTTGTTTGGTTGTGTTTCCCAGTAGAGGAAGCTGCTTAGTGCGGCTGCTGTTAATAAACGTACATCTTGGCTCTGGCACCTGCCTTTGCTCTCTGCACTGATGATGAAATATAGGAGCTGTG
>NC_137928.1:3936012-3938512 GCF_963457725.1 Sprattus sprattus
CGGGGGAGGAGGGGGGGTCCACCACCCGGTGGTCGTAAAGAAGGAGCCCAAGTCCAAGACGCCGTTCGTCTGCAGCTACTGCAACAAGGCCTTCCGCGACAGCTACCACCTGCGGCGGCACGAGTCCTGCCACACGGGCATAAAGATGGTGTCGCGGCCCAAGAAGAGCCCCACCGCCTCGGCCTCGGCGCCGCCCACCATGGTGCCGCTGGTCTCCGCGGTGACGCGCGACGGCGTCGGCGGCGGCCAGTACGTGTCCACCATCGCGGGCATGCTCACCACGGCGACCACCTCCGCCTCCTCCACCAGCATCATGAGCCCCATGGCACACCAGCATCAGCACCAGCATCACCAGCAGCAGCAGCACCAACAACAACAACACCACCATCACCAGCAGCAGCACCAGCAGCAACAGCAACAACAGCAACAACAACAACCGCAGCAGCCCAAGAAGACCCCGAAGCCGGTGAAGAAGAAGAACCACGGCTGCGAGATGTGCGGCAAGGCCTTCCGCGACGTCTACCACCTCAACCGCCACAAGCTCTCGCACTCGGACGAGAAGCCCTTCGAGTGCCCCATCTGCCAGCAGCGCTTCAAGCGCAAGGACCGCATGACGTACCACGTGCGCTCTCACGACGGCGGCGTTCACAAGCCCTACATCTGCTCCGTGTGTGGCAAGGGCTTCTCCAGGTGAGTACAGTGAAGCTAGTTAGTGTGTGTCTTTCTGTGTGTGTGTGTGTGTGTGTGTGTGTGTGTGTGTGTGTGTGTGTGTGTGTTTGAAGCATCTGTACATCCGTCGTAACTTGCCGCCGAAAAAAACACAGCTAGAGCTCAGAATGTTAATGACAAGATTCCTCACAATGTGCAAATCCAAATGAAATGATCGTATGAGTGTGTGTGTGTGTGTGTGTGTGTAAGTGTTCAGAACAAGGAGGACCTGCTTTGTCTAGGGAGGATTTGGAAGCTAGCGCTCGCTAAAAGCTCTCCTCCATTCATAACTTAAACGTAACGAAGCCCTATCCTTTAATCTTAGAGCACTTGCCCCTACGTGATGGTGATGACTTTTTTTAAGTAGGTCCTAACTGTGCATGGATGTAGAGTGTGAGTGTGTGTGTGTGTGTGTGTGTGTGTGTGTGTGTGTGTAAGCTTGGCGGGAGTCCAGTGAGCGGTCACATACCTGTGGCTCCCACAACCTGGTAGCTTCCCCTCACCTGACGCCAGTGTAGCTCAATTCAGTTTTTGTAGTAGTGGCATTTCTAAAAAGCACACACACACACACCCACACACACACACACACACACACTCACAGACTAGTAACCCCAAATGCCAGGAGGTTTTTGCGGACTCACAACTCGGCAATACCACGCCGGGGAAAAAGCGTCAGGTCTCAGCTACTTTGCCGAGCCTGTTTTCCCTTATTGTGAGCCTGGAATGCCAGGAACAGGTGTTCTTTTAGCACTTAATTAGCCACAGGTAGTGACATCACTGAAGCCCCCGCCTATCAGTCAGTGCTTTCCCTACCATGTGACCTATCCTAACAGCAAGGACCGCATGACCTACCACGTGCGCTCGCACGACGGCGGCGTGCACAAGCCCTACATCTGCCCAGTCTGCGGAAAGGGCTTTTCCAGGTGAGGTGGAATGAGAGCGAGAGAAAGTGTCTCCTTTTTTTTTCATATGTGTGTGTGTGCGCGCAAGGACTGCATGACCTACTGCGTGTGTATGTATGTATGTATGTGTGTGTGTCATTTTGTGTATGCATGTGTGTGTGTGTGTGTGTGTGTGTCTGTGTGTCCTTTTGTGAGTGCATGTGTTTTTTTGGGGGGGGGGGGGGGGGGGGTTAACCCTGTGTGTGTGAGTCTTTCTGTGTGTGGACCTGGGGAGGGAAGGGGTGGGGGGGGGTGACTTGGGGGGGATGGGGGACTGTACCACAAAGCACAAACCTGCTGTGTGTTCTTGTCTCTGCTCCTGGTGTGTGTGTGAGTGTGTGTGCCTCTGGGTTAGGGGTGTAGGTGTGTGAGTGGGCCGCCTGGAGCTGGATGACTCACAGACTGTGGGATTGGAGCTGTTGAATTAGCCCTCCCTGGCGCTGTGCTTGTGGACCTGACACACACACTCCTGTCATCCAGGAGAATGGGACTCATTCGTTCTTTTTACATACATCTACATTCCCAACCATTGCTTTAGGTTTCATGCAAATAACCAATTGCACATCATCTATGTATGCCTTCCTACACAAGCCTCTACATGGACATGGTCCTGAGTGCTTAAAGCATAATTGGTTATGTACAGTTGTACAAAGCGATGCAAATGTCCCAAAGCAAAGGCTTTGCTGTAGATGATCCATCCCAGCCTCCCACTCTCCACACTCAGCCTCTGGCTCGTCTCTGCTTCCCCCCCTCCCTCCCCCTGAGTCTCGGCTGGTGCAGGTGGCAGACATGTTACACATTCAGACTGCAACACACAGAATGGATGTCGGTTGTTCTTGTTCAGAAATAGT
>NC_137928.1:3943512-3963512 GCF_963457725.1 Sprattus sprattus
TTACAGTAGTGTGGGTGCTGGTGTTTAGTGTGGGTGCTGGTGTTAAGTGTGGGTGTTTACAGTAGTGAGGGTGCTGGTCTTTACAGTAGTGTGGGTGCTGGTGTTTAGTATTGGTGCTGGGTGCTGATGCAGCCATGGTGCAGAGGCAGATATCTGCTGACATGAAAAGGGAGGGCCTTGGGGGAAGGCTGGGGGTAAGCTTTTGGGAGAGAAAGCTGCTAAAATGAAAAAGGCTTTGGGCATTCAAATCATCCATGACTCAGGCCTACACTGTGAGTAGCACACCAGAGATGCAAATCATCCATGACTCAGGCCTACACTGTGAGTAGCACACCAGAGATGACTCAGGCCTACACTGTGAGTAGCACACCAGAGATGACTCAGGCCTACACTGTGAGTAGCACACCAGAGATGACTCAGGCCTACACTGTGAGTAGCACACCAGAGATGCAAATCATCCATGACTCAGGCCTACACTGTGAGTAGCACACCAGAGATGCAAAATGTTTTCTTTCTTTCTTTTCCTTTTGGGCTTGTTTGTGTGATCCAGAGCCAGCTGTCAGGAAATCACTCTCTCTCTCTCTCTCTCTCTCTCTCTTTCTCTCTCGCTCTCGCTCTCTCTCTCTCTCTCTCTCTCTCTCTCTCGCTCTCTCTCTCTTTCTCTCTCTCTCTCCCTCTCTCGCTCTCGCTCTCGCTCTCGCTCTCGCTCTCTCTCTCGCTCTCTCTCTCTCTCTCTGTCTCTCTCTCTCTCTCTCTCTCTCTTTATGTCCATATGGGAGAGCGCATGCTCCTCCAGTTTCCTCCTCTGGTGTTGACAAAGTTGACGTTTCGCCCTGAGTTGTCCAGCACACTAATCAGATACCCTCAGGCGAGCTTACAGGGCCACTGGAGCCAAGCCAGCCACCTCAGATGTGCTGCATCTTATTGAACCCTGATAGAAACAAGGGCATGTCTGTGGAAGGTTCCACAGCCTGTGATTGGCAGGCAGCCCCTGAGGTCACCACGAGGCTTCAGCTGGAGTTCCAAACCATGCCTTCCCCTCAAGTTCCAAACAAACCCTCTCGAAGATGAAATGGACCCTCTCCCCTCATGTGCTGTTATTGATGGTGCTTATGTAACCCACCTGAATAAGTGGGTGAAATTGTCGTGTGTAAATCTTTTCACGCGACCGTCTCCAAGGAGATCTTTAGTTTTTCTGTCATTAATACTTTCCTTGACACCCTTGATACACCCTAAATGATTTCTGCTCCTCCAAACCCTCTTTTTACCTTTAAATCGTTTTTCTCATTCATTAAAATGATTTTTTTGAATGACTTTACTTTACTCTGTTTTGAGCTCTCTCGCTCCCGAGTCGACCGTGGGCCTGGCTTGCCAATCACATATTTCTAAAGAAATGCACCAGTAAGACCTGCGGTTCAGCCCCACATGCGGTTTGAATTAGCCGAGATGAAATGTGTCCTTTTCGGCAGTAAATCTGACTGATATGTGAATGTCCTGGCTGGGGGCCCACATCAGATGATCCGGGTCGGCTCCACCATGACTCCGTCAGCACTGCTCCTCTGTTGTGAAGAGCAGCCAGAGCGTAGCTTAATCACGTTACTGTAGAGAGTAAGGATATTTTTGTGTACTTTAGTTTGAGGCGTATCGTAGGAATTAAGGAATTTTATGAGTGAGACATCGAACATCGTGGTTGTGTTGTGAAACAGGGCAGGATTGCCAAGGTACAAAACACGAAATGACTGGTATGTTTTGTAAAGGGAATGTGAATAACAGAAATTCAAAAAGCTGGCAAATGACGAGAATAACATCTCTCTCTCTCTCTCTCTCTCTCTCTCTCTTTCTCCCTCTCTCTCTCTCCTCTTCTCCTCTCTCTCTCTCTCTCCCTCTCTCTCCCCTCCCCAGACTCTAACGACGTGTGCAATTCTGCCTCCGCCACCCCTGTCTCCACCTCCGTGGCCATCACCACGGCGATGAACCGCGGCAACCTGATACCGGGCAACGCGGTCACCATCGCGGCGCAGATGAACATCAGCACCAACACCGTGAGCCTTCAGCACCCGGTCACCATCACCGGGCCGGTGAACATCGCCTCGGTCAACATCCCCACCACCATGAGCCTCGCTCACCCGGTGGCCATGAACATCGCCGGGCCGCTCAACATCGCCATGCGCTCCATGGATATGCCCTTCCTCTCCCAGGTCCTGCCTTCCTCCCCGCCCTGGTAGGCCGAGGCCAGGACAGGCCCCGCCTTCCTCTTCTACAGCCGGCCAATCCCTGCGATGAATGACCCCTTACCTGTCCCTCCTCTTCCCCACCGATCATGTTCCTTTTGAAAGGCCAGCGACTTCCCTAATACCTACTACCATCCCCACTGCCCGCTCAACTAACCCCCATCCCCCACCTACCTACCTTTCGAAGGGGGCCTCGGCTGGCAGAGCTAGCCACACTAGCTGCCAACGCAGGTACGCAAGACGGGAGAAGAAACCGAGCAAAAGCAGAAAAGAAAGGAAACGAATAAATGGACTGAGAAAAAAAAGAACATTAGCATGAGCTGTGGACGTTGTTTTTTTTTCCCGTTTTTTTTTCTGACACCTCACGACGCTTCCTCACAGCACCCAGATCAGTAAATCGTGCGCACCATCTCCCTCAACGCTGAAGGACACCAAGACTCCAGGCTGCGCCCAAATCTGTGAAGAAACACAGCGACAGAAGAGTGATAGATTCAGCTAACACAGATGGGGGGGAAAAAAGTGAGAGCTACAATTTTTGGTTGTTGGTGTGTGTGTTTTTTTTTTTTTTTCAAACTGCATCAAACGGTTAGATTTGTTTTTGTTTGATTTTTGTTTTTTTATTATTATTATGTAGGTTGCTAATCAGTATTTAATAGTTTTTTAAGGCATTTTATGGAGTAAACTACACAAAAAAAGGGACAAAAAAGGCTTCCATTTGTGGGAAGAGTTTTTTTTGAGAATGCTTTGTAGTAGTTAGGAAGGGTTTGGGAATGGGTCGGGTGGGGGGGTGGGGGGGGGGGATTGAACTCTATTGAAGCGGGGTGAAAGTGGCTTTGGACATCTCTCGCCTTTGACTTTGAAAAAGTCAAACTCGGTCCAGTCCGCTCGCCTCTGCTTGTAGCTTTTTACACACACAGAAAAACTTTACACTTCTGGAAGGGATCATTCCAGAGCATAGGATGACTTGTACTGTAGAATTATTTTTCTTTTTCTTTGTTCATTATTGGAGGAGGATTGTTTGGGATGTGGGGTGTCCTCATCTTGGATTTGTCCCATAGTGACTATAAAGGACTCGATCCAATGTTGGATGTGTCTTATAGTGACTATCTAGGACTCGAGCCGATGTTGGATATATCCTATAGTGACTATCTAGGACTCGATCCGATGTTGGATCTATCCTATAGTGACTATCCAGGACTCGATCCGATGTTGGATCTATCCTATAGTGACTATCCAGGACTCGACCCGATATCCCGCTGGTGAAATCTGTGACGAAAGGGCAGTATTATCAAAGATCAAATCACACCTTAAAGTGTTGATTTAAAACAAAAGAAACAAAGAGAACACAGAAATGTATTCGCCAGGGCCTTGTAGTAGCCATCAAGACGCTAATAGTGGAGAGGGGGGGGGGGGGGGGGGGGGGGGGGGTCCCTAAAAATGCTTCTTCCTGTGATGAGCGGCATCAGTACTACAGTTGTGATGATGACGGGAGCTTATAAGTTACCACAAAACCATTTCACGCCCCTTGTATTATTTCGGAGAGTGTTAGGAATCCCTTATGGCATGAACGTCTTGCTCAGGAACCTTAACTGAGAGTGGCCCCAAGTGTTGGTATCGAGAAGATTGTTGTGTTCTTTACATGTGTCTCCCCCTCAGCAATGAACTCTTTGTACATAACAAACACACCAGTATAGTTCTGTTTTGGTTCGGTTTTTTTGTTGCTGTCAGAGAGAGTTTAAGTAGTCCTTCACAGCATGTCAGGGATCCAAGTAACTGTTAGGAATGGCCGTCCATTTAGGGAGAGGTAAGGTCGAAAAACATTAGTGAAACGAAGAGACTGCATTTCTTTGGCTCAAGGTTTAACGATTTTTTTTTTTTTTTTTTTTTTAAGTTTTATGCATTCATATCCTCAAAAGAATCACGATTTACTGTAAAACTAAACTGCCACCTTTGCGTCCTGGACTTTTGAATTAGAGCGACTTTCGTCATCATCGTCTCTCCCCTGCAGCCAATCAGAGCGCAGAAGCAGCAACCATCACGGCACAGCCCCCTGAGAGCTGATTGGCTCCCTTCCTCCAGTGTGCCACACTACTCCGCCTTCTTCCACTCGGACAAACTTGACGAAGCACTGGTCAGTGAAAGTGCTCCGGGCGCTCCGTGGCGGTGACACTCGCTGTCACGGCCGTACTGGAAAACTGTTTGGACTGTAGCAGACAGAACTCTTTTCGGAAGATTTTTCCATTTTTTGGAAAACTGGAATAGAAAAATTGACTGAAAAAAAAAAAAAAAAAAAAAACATTTTGGTAGACTAAGACACTATGGACATTAAGGTGGCATTTGATGGGCATGTTTAAGCCTGTGGTCAATTTTCTTTTTTTTGTCCCTTTGCCATGGGAGGGGGTATCGTGTGTGCCTGGACCAGAGCCCTCTCCATAACCCCCCCCCCCCACACCCCTCATAGCGCCACTTTTTAGACAAACACAGACACACTTACGCACACACACACACACACCCGTGAAAGAATTAAATCTTAATCTCTTTCAATCGGAAGCCTTCACCTGCCCGAGTAGGGCAAGAATGCCCAAGACATCCATTCCTGGGATGCAATATGAATTGGACTTGATTGGCGACTCATTCTTAAAAGTAATGAATTTTTTTCCTATCATGAATTCCAGACTAATTGAAGAAAGCTGGGTTTGTATACAACCTAATTTGTGTTTTTATTTTCTTGTTTACTGTGTTTTGTTTTCCTTACCAAGATTCATTTGTTCATATTATGCACCGATGGTTTACCATTACGTGATTTTGACTTTTATTGCAAAAAGAACACATTTCTTCCCGACCAGGGGCTTAAAGATTAGGTCAGAATCTGATCTCCATTTTGTCACGTTTATTTTTATTTTTATGAATTGGCAAATCTTGGACCCCCACCATGTGAAGGCCATTGAATGTATATCTTTGTACAAAAAGCTATTTAGTTCAGAGGACATGGTAGTTCAGATAGACATGAGCAAGATAAAAAGTAAATAACCTTTTATAAAAAAGAAAATGGAAAAAAAAAAACATTTTGTATTAGAACATTAACAGCGGTCATTTTTTTGTACATATATGAAGACTAGGCTTTCTGATTAGCAGGAAGGTAAAAGAAACAAAAATAAACATTCCATCATTTTTTGTTTTCTTTTTGTTTTTAATTATGTACTTTTTTTTTGGAGAATAATTATGTAAACACACTGCGCAGTGTTTTAAAGTGCCTTTTATTTGGGTTTCGTCTGAATAAAAGAAAACTATAAAACACGGCTGGATCGCCCCCCCTTACCCCTCTACCACCCCCCCCCTCTACCACCCTCCCCATGCCCTCACCCGTGAGGACGACGGGAGTTTGAACCGAGCGCCTAAATGCTTCCACGGAGGCGCCACCTCCACGCCCCCCCTGTCACTCACAGGCGCCCACAAGCTCCTTGTTGCCCGCCTTGCAGCTGGCACATCGTTTGATGATGTTTTCTTTCTTTCTTTCTCTACCTTTTTTTTTCTCTCTCTTTTTTTTAATTTTGTCTTTGATTTTCTCATTTTGAAAGTAAGTGCCTCTGTGACTGAAATGCTTCTTAACAGGATTCTTTTTTTTTTCTGCTGGGGTGTTATTGTGCCAAACCAAGCCTACCCGTGTGTGATGAGAGAAATGATCTGCGCTTTGTTTTTCTCCTACTACTTTTCTTTCTCTTTCTCTTTCTTTCTTTCTCTCTTGCTCTCTTTTTCTCTCTCTCTCTCTCGCTCTTATTTTTCTGCCTCTCTCCTTTGTTTATTAAAACATGGATCTGTCGATGGTCACGCTGTGTCTGACTGCTTGTGTTTCCATCTTAAGGGGGACTATGTGAGTTGTGTGTTTCCATCTTAAGGGGGACTATGTGAGTTGTGTGTTTCCATCTTAAGGGGGACTATGTGAGTTGTGTGTTTCCATCTTAAGGGGGACTATGTGAGTTGTGTGTTTCCATCTTAAGGGGGACTATGTGAGTTGTGTGTTTCCATCTTAAGGGGGACTATGTGAGTTGTGTGTTTCCATCTTAAGGGGGACTATGTGAGTTGTGTGTTTCCATCTTAAGGGGGACTATGTGAGTTGTGTGTTTCCATCTTAAGGGGCACTATGTGAGTTGTGTGTTTCCATCTTAAGGGGGACTATGTGAGTTGTGTGGTTCCATCTTAAGGGGGACTATGTGAGTTGTGTGTTTCCATGTTAAGGGGGACTCTACTTGGAGATTTGTGATGATGCAAGGAAAGGAAGAACTTCTCTTCAGTCTGCTATTGCTCCCAAATAGGCCTTTGCCTTAGGTCTACATTCACAAAAAAGTGGGTCAGAAAGTTGAAAGAATTGTATGCTACACTTGTTCCTTACCTGGGCTGAATGCGCACGCACCTTTTTCTAGTTCTTATAGATGTGTGAGGATGCCAAACAGCTTCCCCCAAGGTCCTCATTTTAAATGTAGAACCCAGTCTATAAAATGGCACCTGCTAACCTTTTATCAACTATCCAAATGCATAGCTAGCTTCAGTTGTTATTAGGCCCACGTGACTGTGCCGTTGCATAAGTTCAGATATCAGTGTGGCACTGATCTTATGGAGTCTCATTGAGGTTTTACGTAAATGCTGCTTTTCTGTTCCAGCAGCAAATTAAGCCTCTCGCAGACTGGTACTGTACATGAGGATGAATGAGCACTTGGCCGCTACATGCTACATTGTACACATTTAATACCCCTCAAAGGAATACAACTCAGCATAATGAGATGGTCTAGGGAGAAAAGGGCCTAAATGCAACTACAGTTTTCTTTGGCTATGTTTTTGGTAAAGTCTTGAAACTTAATTTATTTAACTTAAGTTAAATGAACAATAGGTCATATGGTAGGCCTACTGCAAAAAGTAGTTATTCACACATTGGTGCTGTCATTTAAAAGGGCTTTTTGGCTTTTAATTGTCTTAAAATATATATATTTTTCATTCCAATTCGTACACAGGACAATTCAAGTAAATCCCATTTAAATCCCTTAAAGATTTTTCATTTTCAATCGAGTGAATGGAGGTGTTACACTAAAGAATTAAGTGTTACTTCTCAGAATTGGAGCATCATTAGGCTAAAAAAAGCCTGGTTCGTCGCTTGCAGTTCTGCAAGGTCCTGCGCAAGTTCCTGTTCCCAGTGGCGTAGTGGTCCCTGGAGAAGTGGGTATACTCTGAATTTTTTTAAGCAGCTTATAAAGCACAGGATAAACGCCCTGTTTTGGGAAGTGGGTATACTCAATGCTGACTGGAAAATAAGTGGGTATACTCCGTATCCCTGCGTCTACCCTGGACTACACCACTGCCTGTTCCTGAAGGACGTCATGCCTGGAATGCCTTTAGGATGTGACCGCTCCACTCCCGAGTCCCTGTGAGCCTCAAACCCAGCCCCCTCTTCGGCTCTCCGTCATGAATGAATGAGTTTTACCGGGCTCTCTCTCAGGAATGCGGTAGGCTCGCAGCTGCCGAGAGGGAATGGCTCGGCTCGGGCTGTAGCGCCAGCATAATGCGGCCATTCATCTCAGCTCACGTTTCGAGGAGCCCGCTCTCACTTTCATCCGCAAAGCCGCTTGGGAATGAGGGGTTGTTTCATGATAGCCGTGTGTGTAGGCTACTCCGTTGTGGCGCTGCAGTCAAGATCTCAATGGACAACGTCTGGTTTAATATAGCAGGCCTACATTTTCACAACTGCTCAGATACAACATAACATTGAGTTAAATTAGATACACAATACCAACAGTAAAATCCAGGATAAAATAGATGTTTCTGATATCGAATTACCATTAAGAAAAAATATATATTTAAGTTTTACCTTTGGGGTAATGTGGGCTTATTTGTTTACTTATTCCTGGACATGTAAATAAATGCATTAAGAACACATGATACAGGGACAGTTGCAAAGAACTCTCACAAACGATAGTAAAATAGTTATTAGGCATTATTACTAGGGCTAAGTCCCGTTTTAAGCATCATTACACAAAACGAACACCACATGTAATTAGGTTGGTCAACTATTCCACTCGTCCTAAGAACGGAATTTGGGGGCTTTTATGAATACGTTTGTAGGCTAAGCATAAGAAACGAGATGTGAAACCAATACCGCTCTGCCAGATGTAAACACCAAAGTCTGCCACATTGTAGAGGTGACATGCTCTCTTCCAAACAATAGGGGCGCTGTTGATATGAAAACAGTTGCTTTAACTGTGATTGTACCATCGAAGAAGTAGAGAAGGCGGGTTCGTTCGTGTTGACGTGAGCGCAGTGTGGACATGCAAAGGAAATGCATGTTAGTAGACTAACTTTGCAACTCCATCAATGGATTAGTGTGAGTAAACAAACGGTGCGTGTCAGCACAGCGCCAGCGATAACACTAGGACTTTTGTTAACATACATATTTCTCTGCTGCTAAACTCCATCAGATGGAGCCATTTAGTGACTCGCAACTTCCTTGCAAGGGCTTTCTTGGCTGCATTTCAACATTAGCAAGTCACTAACGCTAATTAGCTTTTGCAAGGTACGAAGCATCTGTCTCATATCACAACTTTACCGGAATGTAGACATGCTTTGGTCATTAAACGCTAGAGTAATGACACGTACAGCATTTTACAAGAATCATTGCTGTCGTTCTTATTCCAAGGGGTCAAACGTTATCAAAGTGGGTTTATTTAGGTGTATGATGCATAACTTCACGCCATGAGAAGGAGCACGCCTACGTCATAACTGTATTATGAACTTACCGGTGGTGACCAAACTCTGATTTTCTGAATTTTCACTGATTTAATTCAGATTCATGAAGTGTTTCCCTGAAGACTCGGATTGCACAGCATTGGGAGCAGAATGAGTCTGGTGCTACATGATCTTATGACATGCTGCAAAGGGTTAGAAAATGACAAAGTCACGGAAAGAAAGGTACGGTGAGAGTTTTGTGTGTTAGGATCTCCCACAATGTCAACAACGAGGATGCCTTTGTTGCTTAATTTATCCCAGTCTTTCAATATTTAAAATCCTCTGAAGGAAGAAGGCCTGCCATTGGCCTGTATGTAAACGAGTTATATGTTTGTCATCAAAGTATTAATCTATAGACCCAAAGAAACTGAAGTATTATATGCAGTGTATATTCTGCTGTATATTCAAGTGTTTTTCTTCTCTGTGTTTGTCATTTTTTGCACATTTTTGTTTGCCTATTATTAATGTGCACTATTACCCAAAACAAAGGGATGTTTATGAGTTCACCTTCTACTGTGCCTCTCGAATAACAGTGTTGTTGTTGTTCTAAAAGCATTTTGATTGTTTATCAACATAACTTTTCCTTGAAATAGTAGCTCTCCTCCTTGTGTCATATTTCTGAGCAGAAGGAGGTGGAGCGCTTCAAGAGGCTTTTGCGATCAGCCGAGACCATCAGGGAACTGGACCGCATATCCTCAGTCAAGAATTCCAAGCAACTCACCTGGGATGCTGTGTTCAGGTGCATTCTGCACACACTTCAGAGTCACTGTATTTCCGGGCGCCCCTCCTCATGCCTTGTGTTCCATTTACATTTAGCAGACGCTTTTATCCAAAGTGACTTACAAGGATGTATACACATTTTTACATTTACACTGATGGCACACTGCACATCAGGAGCAATTAGGGGTTCAGTGTCTTGCTCAAGGACGCTTCGACAGGGAATCAAACTAGCAATGTTCCAATGTTCTGATTACTAAACGACTTCTCTACCTCCTGTACCACTGTCGCCCCTGTTACGTCCAGGTTCCTGCAGAAGTACCTTCAGAAGGAGACTGAAGCCGTGCAGTCTGCCAAAGCCAACGTCTCGGCCGTCACCCAGGCCAACCGGCAGCATAAGATGCAGGAGATCAGCAGCCTGGTCAAGTTCTTCATCCGCTGCGCCAACAAGAGTAAGGCCGTCCACTCCTCTCCCAGAGCATCACTGAACACTTGTGGACATGCTTAACAACTGATCACACGAATAAGATGGGGTGGACATCTCTTGAGTTGAATGTGCAGACGTCTGCTCAGTCTAATCGAAGTGCTCTTTCCTCTCCCAGAGCATCACTGAACACGTGTGGACATACACACAGTCAAAAGTTTGGACACACCTTACATTTTTTCGGAGAAGTGTTTTATTTACTTTTATTATTTTCTACATTGTAGATTAATACTGAAGATGTTTAAACTACGAAAGAACATATGGAATGATGTACTAAACAAAAAAAGTGTTATCTACCATGTAGAAAATAATACAAGTTAAGAAAAAACATCTAAAAAAATGAGAAGGTGTGTCCAAACTATGGTACTGTACTTTACAACTGATCACTTAAATAAGATGGGGTGGACATCTCTTGAGTTGAATGTGCAGACGTCTGCTCAGTCTAATCGAAGTGCTTTTGGACTCTTAGCATCTTGAAGAGTGTATGTTAGAAACTTCAGTGTGGAGTAGAATTGCTGGTAGAGGTAAAAACAGATCCCAACCAATAGGAAAGAATAGTAGTGATATAGGAGTGAAACAACATATTGTGTTGTTCCCCCCCATCTAATTAGGGATGGATGGATTGTTAAAAAAACAACAACATTTAAAAAAAGTGCCAACAAGGAGAAACAAAGAAAAGCAACTGGATCAGGAGCATAAGTCCAGAAAGCACAAGACCAGGGCTAGTTTTGAGCCTAGCACAGAACGCCTGTATCCCTTTCAGGACAGGACCATGGCTAGTTTTACAGGACCATGGCTAGTTTTACAGGACCATGGCTAGTTTTACAGGACCATGGCTAGTTTTGAGCCTAGCACAGAACTCCTGTATCCCTTTCAGGACAGGACCATGGCTAGTTTTACAGGACCATGGCTAGTTTTACAGGACCATGGCTAGTTTTATAGGACCATGGCTAGTTTTGAGCCTAGCACAGAACGCCTGTATCCCTTTCTATCAGGAGGTCCAAAGCCGAAGTGAGCCGAGCTGCTCTCTCATTTTTTATTTCATCGCAGCATCTGTCTCATATCACAACTTTACCAGAATGTAGACATGCTTTGGTCATTAAACGCTAGAGTAATGGCACGTAAAGTATTTTACAAGAATCATTGCTGTCGTTCTTATTCCAAGGGGTCAAACGTTATCCAAGTGGGTTTATTTAGGTGTATGATGCATAACTTCACGCCATCTGAAGAAGCACGTCTACGTCATAACTGTACTTATATATCAAATATCAGGAGGTCCAAAGCTGAAGTGCGCTGAGCTGTTGTCCCACGTGATGGAGGTTCTGAGGAGGTCCTTCAGCTGCGCAGCGTACGGAGAGGACTACAGCACCGTCCTGCTTAAGGACATCCTGTCTGTCCGCAAGTACTGGTGTGAGATCTCATCGCAGCAGTGGCACGGTCCGTCCCTCTTCCCTAATAATAATAATAATAATAATTCATATTTCTATAGCGCTTTTCTAGTACTCTTTACATAAGGCAAGCAAACAAGACAACAGAAAAATATGAAAGACAAAAGATCAAACAAAAAAGAGACAGAAACAAGTTAGAAAAGAAAACTGAACGTTAGGGTCTTAAAGTGGAGGGGAGGGAGCAGGGGAATTCAGGTGAAGGCGAGGTTAAAAAGGTGGGTCGTGAGGGTCTTAATGACTGTTGGCTTCAGAAATAGTGAATACTGTATAGTGATAGTGTCCAGTGGAAATAAATGATATCCATACTGAACTCTGTTAAATGTTAGGTTATGGTTAAATAGCTATACATGATGGTGTGATAAAACACATCTTTGCCAGAGGTAACTTTGTGTGCAGTAAAGTCGCATTGAATCATAGTTGCATTACACTTTTCACAATGTGCTAAATAACTGATATCTTGATTCCCTATTGTTGTCGCTGCTGTATTTATATTTACATTTATTCATTTAGCAGACCCTTTTATTCAAAGCGACTTACAAGGATGTATACACATTTTTTACATTTAGACTGATGGCACACTGCACATCAGGAGCAATTAGGGGTTGAGTGTCTTGCCCAAGGACACTTCAACAGGGAATCGAACTAGCAACCTTCTGATTACTAAACGACTTCTATACCTCCTTTACCACTGTCGCCCCAATGTACAGCTCCAGGCTTCTTAGAGTAAAGTCGCATTGAATCTTAATTGCATTACACTTTTCACAATGTGCTAAATAACTGATATCTTGATTCCTTATTGTTGTCGCTGCTGTATTTGTATATGGCTCCAGGCCTATTAGAGCTCTACTGTGGGCTCTTCACGGGGGAAATAACTGATATCTTGATTCCTTATTGCTGTATTTGTTAATTTGTTGTCTTAACTGATATCTTGATTCCTTATTGTTGTGGCTGCTGTATTTGTACATGTCTCCAGGCTTGTTAGAGCTGTACTGTGGGCTCTTCACGGGCGGCTCCATGAACCGGGTGATGGTGAGCAGGATCATCCACACGCTGGTGCAGGCCATCAGCCTCCAGACCCACGGCTTCAACCACACCCTCTTCTGCTTCTTCTCCAAAGCCCTGGGCAAGATACGGTGAGGGAGCACTGGCGCTGACCACGACACTGAACACTGGCTCTGACCACTACAACTGACAACTGACCACTGACCACTGGCATTACGTGCCACTGACCAATATACTGACAACTGGCACTACAACTGACAACTGATCAATGTCACTGACAACTGGCACTGATAACTGGTACTACAACTGACCACTGACCACTGGCACTACAACTGGCACTGACAACTGGCACTACAACTGACCACTGGCACTGGCACTGACTACTGGCACTGACAACTGACCACCTGTCAACTTGCACTGACAACTGACAACTCCGGGGTTAATGAGTGATGGGACTATGAGTTTGAACTTTCCCTTATTTTGTTGCCTCCTGTACAATGTAATTTAATCTGTTCTGTCAGATTTAAGTATTTTCAATTCGACAGTCACCTTATTTTTAAGAACAGTACCGCAGTTAAAAAAAAAAAAATTCTTTATAACTCTTCTCGAATATTTTTCTGCAGAGCCTTAGACCTGTCTGACTCTCCCCTCCCTCAGGTCAGAGAGACAGCACGCTGTGCTGGAGCATCTGGTGTCAGCACTGAACGTCTTCCTGCGGAGGGCGCTAGTGAGCTGGCGTCGGCGGGCGTGTTCGCTGGGCGAGGAGCTGCTGCCGGGTCTGCTGCACGCCTGGAGCCACATGAGGCCCAGCCCCCTGCTCAAGGACCAGATGGTGGAGCTGTTCAGCCTGCAGCTGCACATCCACCACCCCGGAGGAGCCAAGACACAGGACACAGGTACAGGGGACACAGGAGACAGACACAGGGGACACAGGAGACAGGTACAGGGGACACAGGAGACAGGTGCAGGGGACACAGGAGACAGGTGCAGGGGACACAGGAGACAGGTACAGGGGACACAGGAGACAGGTACAGGGGACACAGGAGGCAGGTGCAGGGGACACAGGGGACAGGTACAGGGAACACAGGAGACAGGTACAGGAGACAGGTACAGGGGACAGGTACAGGGGACACAGGAGACAGGTACAGGGGGTACAGGAGACAGGTACAGGGGACACAGGAGACAGGTACAGGGGACACAGGAGACAGGTACAGGGGACACAGGAGACAGGTGCAGGGGACACAGGGGACAGGTACAGGGAACACAGGAGACAGGTACAGGAGACAGGTACAGGGGACAGGTACAGGGGACACAGGAGACAGGTACAGGGGGTACAGGGGACAGGTACAGGAGACACAGGAGACAGGTACAGCATTGGACCTTATCTGTCTAAAGGGACAAAGACACAGGAGACAGGTACAGGGGACACAGGGGACAGATACAGCATTGGACTTTATCTGTCCTGAGGGGTGTAGACACAGGAGACAGGTACAGCCCAGGTGCCGTGTCTGTTTGGTGTCTGTTTGTTGAATGGTGGGGATAAAAGCTAGGAAAGATACTAAGGAAGTGAAAGTGCAATTAGGCTCTATGCCTGGAGTAGCAAACCTACTAGTGTATTAAGTGTATTAGTCTGAGAGCTGTAATCAGAAATGCAGAAATGTAATCAGAAATGCCCTTCACTCTGCAGTTATGACTGAGTCTCATCAAGTACAGAACACAGTTCTGAGTCTGAATTCTGTTTGACGGAAGTCCTTTAATCACTATAACTTGTGTACTGCCTTTTTTTGCACTGTTCGTGCGCGTGTGTGTGTGTGTGTGTGTGTGTGTGTGTGTGTGTGTGTGTCTGTGTCTGTGTCTGTGTCTGTGTTTCTGTGTGTCTGTGTGCGTGTGTGTCTGTGTGTGTGTGTGTGTGTGTCTGTGTCTGTGTCTGTGTCTGTGTCTGTGTCTGTGTCTGTGTCTGTGTGTGTGTGTGTGTGTGTGTGTCTGTGTCTGTGTCTGTCTTACTGTGTGTCTCTCTCTGTGTGTGTGTGTGTCTGTGTCTGTGTTTGTGTCTGTGTCTGTGTCTGTGTCTGTGTCTGTGTCTGTGTCTGTGTCTGTGTCTGTGTCTGTGTCTGTGTCTGTGTGTGTGTGTGTGTGTGTGTCTGTGTCTGTGTCTGTGTCTGTGTCTGTGTCTGTGTCTGTGTCTGTGTCTGTGTCTGTGTCTGTGTCTGTGTCTGTGTCTGTGTGTGTGTGTGTGTGTGTGTGTGTGTGTGTGTGTGTGTGTGTGTGTCTGTGTCTGTCTTACTGTGTGTCTCTCTGTGTGTGTGTGTGTGTGTGTGTGTGTGTGTGTGTGTGTGTGTGTGTCTGTGTCTGTGTCTGTGTCTGTGTGTGTGTCTGTATGTATGTGTGTGTGTGTGTGTGTGTGTGTGTGTGTCTGTGTCTGTCTGACTGTCTGTTTGTCTGTGTGTGTGTGTGCGTGTGTGTCTGTGTGTCTGTGTGTCTGTGTGTCTGTGTGTCTGTGTGTCTGTGTGTCTGTGTGTCTGTGTGTGTGTGTGTGTCCAGGAGCCCTGGCTGAGGACTGGGGCCAATGGCAGGGCCTCCTGTTCGGCCTGTACGAGGCTCTAGTCAGGGAGATCAGTGAGATCGGCAGCAGGGGGAAGTACGCTACCGGGACTCGACACTTCGCCGCCAAGGACAACCTCATCGAGCTCACGGCTGATATATGCCACCAGGTATAGAGGAGCACAAGTATAAAATGTCCTTCACTTTATCTGACTTCATATAAGTATCTTTGTTACGTTGTAACTACACTATAAAGCAGGGGTCCCAAACTCAAATTACCCTGGGGGCGATGAGCGTCCAGTCTGGTCATTGGGGGGCCAGACTTTTACGGTAAACGTTGTGGTGGCCTATTCAAGTTTTTTTTAAGTCAATGGAACTTCGCGGGTCCGATAAAATCACTTGGAAGGCCGGAATTGGCCGGTGGGCCTGAGTTGGAGACCCCTGCTATAAAGCTATAAGTCTATCCTATTGACCTATGTGAAGTAACAGGACAAGGCTATTTTGTATGTAGCTACACACCCTAAGGAAAAGGTTCACCTGTGGTAAATGTATACCCAGAGTATAAATGTTGTGCTATATTATACACTAACAGTTAGTGTATTACAGAGTACTTATGGGCAGAATAGCAGTGCACCTCGAGTACGGTAATACAAAGTGTTCTTCCATTGTTGGCTCAGCTGGTATTCTGCCCATAAGTACTCTGTAATAGTACGCTGGTTATAGTCCTGTCGTTTCCCCAGCTGTTCAGCCAGGACAGCCGGGTCCTTGAGCTCAGCCAGGCCCACTACAGAGGCGTCCCCCTGGACAGCCCCCCTGGCTCCGCCAGCAAGCGGCGGCGTGTGGAGATGGGATGGGAGGTCCTGAGGGAGCACCTGCAGCCCAGTCAGAGCGACTTCGACATGATACCCTGGTGAGCGGAGGTGGAGTGTGTGTGTGTGTGTGTGTGTGTGTGTGTGTGTCTGTCTGTGTGTGTGTGTGTCTGTGTGACTTCAACATGATCCCCTGGTGAGCGGAGGTGGAGGGGAGAGAGTGGAGGCTAGTTTTGTACTGTAACGGAGGGCGGAGTGGAGGTGGTATTTAGTTTTATACCATATATTGGAGACAAGTCTTTGGAATTGTCAGTCATGATCCAGGTTTTAATCTTTGTACAACGATGGCCATTTGATAATTTTTTTTTACTTTATGTAATATTTTTTTATACTTAATTTCTGAGTTTTTTTAAAATGTGTTTTGTTTATTTATTTTGTCTGTTTTGTTTTGTTATGGTTTGTTTATGTATTGTTCTTCTGTATTCTGTAGCCTCAGTCAGGGCATTGCTGCAAAGAGCCCTCTGCTCAGTCAATTCTCCCTGAATAAACAATGTGTGTGTGTGTGTGTGTGTGTGTGTGTGTGTGTGTGTGTGTGTGTGTGTGTGTGTGTGTGTGTGTGTGTGTGTGTGTGTGTGTGTGTGTGTGTGTGTGTTGTGTGTGTGTGTTTTCTGCCCAGGTTGCAGATCACTGCCACCCTGGCATCCCGGTACCCATCCATGCTGCCCGCGGGGGAGCTGGTGCCCATGCTGTCCCTCCTGTGCCAGCTGTTGGGCGAGCAGCAGCGGCGCGGGGAGAGGGGGCCGTACGTGCTGCGCTGCCTGAAGGAGGTGGCACTGTGCCAGGCGTCACGGCCTGACCTGGCCCAGGTGTGTGTGTGTGTGTGAGTGTGTGTGTGTGTGTGTGTGATTGTATGTGTGTGTGTGTGTGTGTGTGTGTGTGTGTGTTTGTATGTGTCGGTTTGTGTGTGTGTGTGTGTGTGTGTGTTTTTGTAGTCATTTAACAGACGCTTTTATCCAAAGCGACTTACAATGTATACTGAAATGATCTTCCAGGTGCGGGAGGCGGAGCTGGGGAGGCTGTGGGGGCGTGTGTGGGCTCTGGCCGTGCGGGGCGTCAGCTCACCCCTCTCGGAGGTGCCCAGTCTGGAGCTCCTGAGGACCATGGTGCAGGGGGGACTGGTGCCCGCTGACAGAGAGTTCTGGAAGCTGTTCGCGGGCTCGGCCTGTAAGCCCTCACTGTGAGTGCAGCCCGGTGGAGATGTGATCTCCTGCTTCCTCCTGTTGTGGAGTTCTTTATCTTATCTTTTCAAAAGTATACCAGGATAACTAATCTATTATCGCACAAGGTTTCACAAATAGACATACTATTTTGGGCCTAAGAGGATTCTTATTATAACATTGAAGTGCGTTTAGATTAGATTGGATTAGATTCAATTAAACTTTATTTGAATGAATATTTGTACTGTACAATTTTACATCTGTGCGTTAAAAAGCAATAAAAAAAAAACGTAATAAAAAAATAAAAAACTTTATTGTCATAGGATACAGGTACAAAGCCAGTTACCAGAAGTGCATTCCCCCCCCTTAAGAGCCTTTTTGCCCCTTCCTTCTGTCTGTAGGTCTTCATAGCACTTAACAATGCACAAAACTAACCTGTATTTGTCTCTTTGATGTGTTATATGTCTTGTGTTTTTTTTTTAAAACTTGTTTTACTTAAGCTGAGTATTCATAGTGTAAATTTGTATAGTTATATTGTATATATTTGAATTGTTTTTGTTTTTTATTTTTCAATAGCACTGAAGTCTGAGAGCTGCCACCTCAATTTCGTTGCACTTGTGCAATGTGAAATAAATATATTCTATTCTATTCTATTCTATTCTGTCTGTAGGTCTTCTGTCTTGGGTCTGACTCAGGCTCTGAGGAAGTGTCCTGTTCCGAAGGGGGGTGTCAGCGGTTCAGGGCTCCCAGGGTCGGCCATGTTGGAGGGGGGCAGGCACCCCCCCCTCAGGGAGGCCATCATCTGCTGGCTCCTGATGACCAATCAGAGCGAGGAGACGGAGGACAGCTCCAAACCCCACCTCCTTCTGCTCAGGTGAGCTTCTCCTCAGACTCCAAGGAGCGTCTCCGTCTTCCAGAACGTTCTCTGAGTGCTCCTCAGACTACTTCCTGGACACACTCTTCAGTTTACATTCAGGACATTCTGTATTTAGCACTGAGTTACATTTCCACAGGTTCTTGACTGGAAGCATAATTTTGATATATTGTATGTTCATTTTTTGGAACTTCTTATTCATTTCAACCCTTATCATATTAGTTCATTAAAAACTGTTAACATTTTTTTTCATCTGTATTAGCAACAAGCTCTGACTTAAAGAAAGCACTTACCTAAGCTTACTTGAGAAGTTTAAACATAGTCATAACGCCGTTCAAATATGTTAACTCTTTCTTCCTTCCTTCATAGGGATTTCCCACGATACCTCATTCCCAGAATCCTAGTGTCCCTGACTCTTAAAGACAGCCAAGCGGGAATAGCGTTCCTGATGGACTCCCTCACCCCCGACAGGTAGGAATGTTCATGCGTAAGGATAGAGGCATGGGGATTTCATCTCACTTTGACTAGCTACAGGATCAGTGTTTATGTGTATTTGTGTGTGTATTTGTGTGTGTGTGTGTGTGTGTGTGTGTGTGTGTGTGTGTGTGTGTGTGTGTGTGTGTGTGTGTGTGTGTGTGTGTGTGTGTGTGTGTGTGTGTGTGTGTGTGTGTGTGTGTGTGTGTGTATGTGCAAGCAAGCAATATATACAGTGTGTTATGCGTCATCATAGTTCGTCTGAACAATCTGCTGTTCTTTAGCTAAAATACATTTAAATGTATTTATTAAATATATTTCAGTCCTAAAATTATAATATTTACAAAATAATGTGCACCATTTGTACCCATTCAAATAGTACTGGGAGTTATTGCCTGAGTTTTACTCTCTCTCGTTGTTTATAAGTCTCTCTTAGTATATCTTCAGTCCTCATCACTCTCTCCTCACTCTCTCCTCCTCACTCTCTCCTCACTCTCTTCTCACTCTCTCATCACTCTCTCTCTCTCTCCTCACTCTCTCCTCATCACTCTCTCCTCATCACTCTCTCCTCCTCCATGTGTCAGCTTCCTCCCCCTGTACCAGAGGCCCTCATCAGATGTGCGGTGTGTGCTGTCGGAGGTTGAGAGCCTCTACCTGCAGTTCTCCTTCGATGATGCGCCCCCGTGCCCCCCCCATGAAGCGGGCGCTGGCGGGGCGACCCCTAGGGACCCCAAGCTGACCCTGGTGCCTGAGCTGAAGGCCAGGCTAGAGCAGAGCCTGCTGTCTGTGGCCGACCACCTGCTCAGCTGCTGCTCTCCAGAGGTGGGGTGCAGGGGTGTGTGTGTGTGTGTGTGTGTGTGTGTGTGTGTGTGTGTGTGAGCTGAAAGCCAGACTAGAGCAGAGTCTGCTGTCTGTGGCCGACCACCTGCTCAGCTGCTGCTCTCCAGAGGTGGGATACAGGGGTGTGTGTGTGTGTGTGTGTGTGTGTGTGTGTGTGTGTGTGTGTGTGTGTGTGTGTGTGTGTGTGTGAGCTGAAGGCCAGACTAGAGCAGAGTCTGCTGTCTGTGGCCGACCACCTGCTCAGCTGCTGCTCTCCAGAGGTGGGATACAGGGGTGTGTGTGTGTGTGTGTGTGTGTGTGTGTGTGTGTGTGTGTGTGTGTGTGTGTGTGTGTGTGTGTGTGTGTGTGTGTGTGAGCTGAAGGCCAGACTAGAGCAGAGTCTGCTGTCTGTGGCCGACCACCTGCTCAGCTGCTGCTCTCCAGAGGTGGGATACAGGGGTGGTGTGTGTGTGTGTGTGTGTGTGTGTGTGTGTGTGTGTGTGTGTGTGTGTGTGTGTGTGTGAGCTGAAGGCCAGACTAGAGCAGAGTCTGCTGTCTGTGGCCGACCACCTGCTCAGCTGCTGCTCTCCAGAGGTGGGATACAGGGGTGTGT
>NC_137928.1:3966012-3968512 GCF_963457725.1 Sprattus sprattus
AGTGTGAATGAGTTTGAATGTGTGTGTGCGTGTATCTGTGTGTGTGTGTGCGTGTAAGTGTGAGTGAGTTTGAATGTGTGTGTGTGTGTGTGTGTGTGTGTGTGTGTGTGTGTGGGTGTTTGAGTGCGTCTCCATGACCTTCCACAGTATTAATGTTAATTTCCCCCCTCTTCCCCCCCCTTCTATTTAGTCGGATAAAATGAGCTTAATCTGCGGTGACATCTTCTTGAAAATGTTGCCAGCGAGGCTGCTAACTGAGCTGACAGACATCTGTAAGATACTGGTGAGTCCGGAGCAATTATGACATTTTTGGGATTCGATTTCCTTGACAATACTACCAGTACATCGGAAATAAATGTGCGATTTACAAAAATACCAGAGATACACAAATACGATACGTTTTCAACCATAACGTGTTAGGAATGCCTTCTCTTTGTCTTGTTTTTACACATGACAAGTGTTGAGTGGGAATCTGCTTCTTCAAATGATCTCTGGGTGTTCGCAGTGAAGTGTAACATTCTTGTAACCGATGCTGTAAGATTGATCATTTTTAGGTGGGCACTGAAGCTCACACAGTATTCTCGACCACATTCGGGCTTGATGCCCATGGAGGACACGGGTTCGAAATCCGGCCCAATGTCATTTCTCCAGTCCACTCCCCACTTCTTCGCCCTCTCATTTCCTGTCCCACTCTTCACTTACCTATCAATTAAAGGGATAAAAAAAGCCAAAAACAAATCTTAAAAAAAAAAAAATATATTAATCATGTTTTAACGATGTTTCCCCAGCTGAGTTCTGGGCGGCGAGACAGCCTGTCAGCGGGGGACGTGCCGATGGACGAGGACGGGGACGGGGACGTGAGCAGGACGCAGGCGGAGCTGCAGGAGGGCGTCGACCTGTTTGACGACGGAGACGGCCCCCAGCCCAGCGCCAACGGGAGCGCCCGAGCCAAAGGAGACGGCACAGAGGTGCCACACTGCCCAGGTAACCCTAACCCTCCAGACCTCGCCAACCCACGGTGCCATCCCACGGTGCCATCCCACGGTGCCATCCCACGGTGCCATCCTACTGTGCCATCCTACGGTGCCATCCCACGGTGCCATCCATGGGAGCTTTAGAACACCACTTTCCTATTAGATTAGATTAGATTCAACTTTATTGTCATTGCACAGAGTACAAGTACAGAGACAACGAAATGCAGTTAGCATCTAAGCAGAAGTGCAAATTGCTGGAGAGTGCAGAGTTTTGTGCATATGTATAGTGGTAATATAATAAACATAAATAGATGGGATATATACAGTACAATATACTGTATGTATTAGATAACTGGGGTATGGGCAGTAGTAACATTAGCAGCAATAGTGGTCAATAGTGCAGATATGATGTAGGTATATGCAAAGTGCAGATGAAGTACAGGTGAAGGTTTGTCTGGGAATTCCCTGCCCCTTCACTGCATTGCATTTGCTCAGTTAGTCTGGCCAACTATCATCAGCGATCCACTTCACTCACGTAATTGGACACGCCTTTAACCAATCAGACCAACGATACTATACAACGATACAACGATCGGTAATAAAGCAAACACATATTTTTTCTGTATGAATTGTTCCAGGGCAAGTTTCTGTTCTGTTTTCAAAGAAAACTTGCCTTATCGAAGTTTTGCGGTGCTTCGGCGGCCACCATGTCCAATGTTTAAAAACTCTCCGTGCAGTAGAATTTGTAACGTAGCCGTGGTAAGTTTAAATCCGCCAATGGCGCGCCAGGTAGCCAAAAGCCAGTTTGTGATTGGCTCCAAGGATTGTGGAAATCTTGAAATGAACGGGTATCCATACTTGGCCAGACCCAGTTCTGAGGCAAAATCAATTTGGCCGGAAGAAGTGGGGCGGGACTTCCCAGACTAGGTGAAGGTAGCAATAGAAGTTGAATGAGGTAAGAGGCATGATATGATATAAATTCAATGAATATGAGATAAGAGACATGATATGATATAAATACAATGTCCATACAGAACAACAATACCTGAAATATCTCCTGAAGCGTATTAGACAGTTTATCTACGGTCAAGCTGCAGTTGTATTTACCTACAGTGTTCATTGCAGAATATATTCATCATTTTTAATTTGTTTAAAGTAAACATGATGTCATGTCATGATGGAATCTTGATTATTGTGCTAGCAAGTAGAACACTAATTGACCCTTCATGTGTATGACTCACTACTCTCAAATACAGTTTGGTTCTTCTGACCCTCCTTGAAAAGCAGACACACACACTCTCACACACACGGAATATTACACTCTAGACCTTTCTCAAACACAGTCTGGTTTGAATACAGTTCAGTGAAACTGTCAGCAAAACAGCCTGCCCTGTAAACAGTGACCTCCTTCAGAGTGTATACCAGTTCTTTCCTCTTTGTGTGTGTGTGTGTGTGTGTGTGTGTGTTTGTATGTGATGGTTTGTGTGTGTGTGTGTGTGTGTGTGTGTGTGTGTGTGTGTGTGTGT
>NC_137928.1:3971012-3976012 GCF_963457725.1 Sprattus sprattus
GTAATTCCTTCGCTGAATATGGGTCTACCATTTTTCAGGCAATGCGACTGGGCTATTCGGGCTATTTAGATTGACAAATTTTTCTTATTTTAGATATTTTTCACAATACTCAAGAGTAATCTGGAAATGTCTTGGAATATCAAAACGGATTTATACAAACAAAAAAATTCAATGGTGAACTGATCAACGAAGGCTCATGTCGCGGCCCCCCTGCAATGAGGTGGCGTTTCAGCGTTCTTCCTCCTGCTCCTCAGCTGGTCGTACTGAGCCAGATCTAAGAAAGAGGCTTACAGTTTGGAATTATCGTATTAGTATCAAAAGTAGAAATGCATTTTTCTACTAGGAAATATATACCTTAAACTACACAAGATGGTGGCGATAAAGTTTGACCAGGTGTGTTGATGTGTGACACTGATGCAAACAGACACACGTGTTCTTGTGTGTGTGTCCTGTAGTATCCACACTGATCTGATACTTAAGCACTGATACAAACAGACACGTGTGTTCTTGTGTGTGTGTGTGTGTGTGTGTGTGTGTGTGTGTGTGTGTGTGTGTGTGTGTGTGTGTGTTCATGTGTGTGTCCTGTAGCATGCTGGGTAAAAAAGGGAAGAGCACCGCACCTGTGAGAGCCGCTGTGGTCCAGTGTCTGGGGGCTCTGCTGGAGGTGAGCAATCGTCCTCTCCTCTCTTCTCCTCTCCTGTCCTGTCCTCTCCTCTCTTCTCCTGTCCTGTCCTGTCCTGTCCTGTCCTGTCCTGTCCTCTCCTCTCCTCTCCTCTCCTCTCCTGTCCTGTCCTGTCCTGTCCTGTCCTGTCCTGTCCTGTCCTGTCCTGTCCTCTCCTCACCTCTCCTCTCCTCTCCTCTCCTCTCCTCTCCTCTCCTCTCCTCTCCTCTCCTCTCCTCTCCTCTCCTCTCCTCTACTCTACTCTACTTGAACTACATTAACTGATTGAACTACATAAACTGATTGAACTACATGAACTGAATGAACTGGATAAACTAGATGAACTGGACACTGATTGCGCTGCTCTAATTGTAGGTGGACCCCTGCTGTAAGTGGGCGGTGCTAACTATGGGGGAGGGGGAGGAGCAAACTGTGAGCGACGCCCTGCCAGACCACCTGGCTGACCCTCATCATCACGTGCGCATGCTAGCGGCCATGGCACTGGACAGGTGAGGAGTGAGACGTGTCCTCTCGGTGGACGCCCTTAAAGATGGACAGATGGATGGATGGATGGATGGATGATGGATGGATGATGAATAGATGATGGATGGATGGATAGATGATGGATGGATGGATGGATGGATGGATGGATGGATGGATGATGGATGGATGGATGGATGGATGGATGGATGGATGGATGACCGATGGATGGATAAATGGATGGATGGATGGATGGATGGATGACCGATGGATGGATAGATGATGGATGGATGGATAGATGATGGATGGATGGATGGATGGATGGATGAATGATGGATGGATGGATGGATGGATGGATGGATGATGGATGGATGGATGGATGGATGGATGGATGACCGATGGATGGATGGATGGATGGATGGATGGATGAGAGTGCTGACTGGCTGACTGCATGGATGTAGACCACTGGTCAACTTATTTTGATTCTCAAAATGCAGAGCATTTCCTCTTGTGCTTGGAATGTTTTATCCCAGAATGCCCTTTGCTCTCCGCAGGTTGTTTGTGAACAGGAAGTCAGAGGACGGGGAGGAAAGGAGGCTGCTGCCCCTGAAGAAGCAGCAGAAGGCCTTTGAGAACATCTACCTGAAGGCCCAGGAGGGGATGAAGATTCAGGTGAGACCTCATAGCGCTAGAGTACAGGTCCTATGCCTCTGTCTGAGTAGATGCAAAACTCACAGCACTCAGAGCACAGTAGATGCAAAACATTAGGAATATAGATGACTATTCCCGATAGTAGTTTAGAAGTTCTTTTGCATCACGTTGTAATGCGTACTGTAACAAAAACATTTAATGATGACATTCCATTCGAAATGAAAACATTGTTTCATTTGTGTTTTATTCAATGTTTCATTCGTGTTTCATTCGTGTTTCATTTAATGTTTCATTCGTGTTTCAGTCGTGTTTCATTCGTGTTTCAGTCGTGTTTCAGTCGTGTTTCATTCGTGTTTCATTTGTGTTTCATTTGTGTTTCATTTGTGTTTCATTCGTGTTTCATTCGTGTTTCATTTGTGTTTCATTCGTGTTTCATTCGTGTTTCAGTCGTGTTTCAGTCGTGTTTCATTCGTGTTTCATTTGTGTTTCATTTGTGTTTCATTTGTGTTTCATTCGTGTTTCATTCGTGTTTCATTCGTGTTTCATTCGTGTTTCATTCGTGTTTCATTCGTGTTTCATTTGTGTTTCATTTGTGTTTCATTCATGTTTCATTCGTGTTTCTTTGATGTTTCATGCCCCACCTTGGGCCGCTGTCATACCCTGATGGACATAAATACAAACTGCGCCCATGAGGATGTCTAAAATGGCTGTTTTCCTGTCCCGTCCCCTCGTAGAAGTCTGGGGCGTCTGAGGAGCTGCCTGATGAGACGTGCAACCGGCGGGCCACCCTGCTGAAGAGCGTTGCCATGGTGATGTGCTGCAGCCCCGTGTGTGAGAAGCAGGCGCTGTTTGCTCTGGTCCAATCATACAAGGAGAACAGCATGGAGGAGCCCCTCATCAAAAAGGCAAGGGCGTCATGGTTACGCTTCTGGAGTGAGGATGACACACACACGGACACACACACACGGACACACACACACGGACACACACCTGGACACACACAGACACACACACACGGACACACACACACGGACACACACTCACGGACACACACTCACGGACACACACACACGGACACACACACACGGACACACACACACGGACACACACACACGGACACACACACACGGACACACACACACGGACACACACACACGGACACACACCCGGACACACATGGACACACACACACACACACACGGACACACACACACGCACACACACACACGGACACACACGGACACAAACAGACACACACACGGACAAACACAGACACACAGTTGCCCGTGGCACACTGGGTAAAGCTTCAAGTGATTCTGTTGGGCAAGATTGCAAGGGTTACACAGACGACAACTAGTGTTTGTGTTATGTTTGTAATGAGTAAAAATAACAGTTACAATCTTGTGTGTGTTGTGTGTGTGTGTGTGTGTGTGTGTGTGTGTGTTTGTTGTGTGTGTATGTGTGTGTTTGTTGTGTGTGTGTGTGTGTGTGTGTGTGTGTGTGTGTGTGTGTGTGTGTGTGTTTGTTGTGTGTGTGTGTGTCTGTTGTGTGTGTGTGTGTGTGTGTCTGTCGTGTGTGTGTGTGTGTGTGTGTGTGTGTGTGTGTGTGTGTGTGTGTGTTTGCCAGGTCTTGAAGGGTGTGTCCCGTACCCTGGGCTACCGCGGCCCCCAGGCGCTGGTGAGTGCTCACCTGTCCTACCTGGTGTCAGAGTGGCTGTGCCAGAGAGAGACGGACAAGAGCTACACACTCCAGGCCTTCCCCTACACACTCCTCAACCACAACACACTCCAGGACTTCTACAGGTATGGCCAAACACCACACACACACACACACACACACACACACACACACACACACACACACACATCCCAAACATTGTTAATGGTTCTTTGGATTCTTAAAAAAAAAATGTAGGCACACTTTTAATTATGATACATTTTGTTTTGTTCAGTGACTACATTAATGTATTGTTGAGTTGATCACTCCATTTGGCTAATCTTTGGCGGTATGAAGGATGCGGTGCTTCAGCTGTGATTTGATTTGGAATGTCCTGTGTTGTTTCAGGAGCTCTGATCTGATGTGTCCTGTGTTGTTTCAGAAGCTCTGATCTGATATGTCCTGTGTTGTTTCAGAAGCTCCGATCTGATGTGTCCTGTGTTTATTTCAGGAGCTCATATCAGGTGCTGGTTCCTCACCTGGTGTTCCTGGACGACTTTGAGGCGGTGCGTTCCATCGGGGGTCAGCTGGGCCGTGATTGGAGGCTGCTGCTGGCCGACTGCTTCCCCAGGATCATGGTGAACATCCTGCCCTACTTCGCCCAGTCGGGCCAGGACCCGCGCGCCGCCCAGCACCGGGAGAAGGCCCACCGGGTCTACGACCTCCTCAAGGACAACCAGTGCCTCGGCAAGCAGGTGAGATGGACGGAGAATCTTCCTCGGAGGGACTGGAAGGTTCGACTTTTCCCTAAAGGAGGTTCTTACGTTGGGATAATCAATCAATTCAATTTTGTATAACGCTTCTCTAAATACCCGAAGACGCTTTACAGAGTACTCCAGTCCAGTCCAGTCATTCAGACACAGTCATACCGGTGTTGGTAAGCTACATCAGTAGCCACGGCTGCCCTGGGGCAGACTGACGGAAGCGTGGAAACCAATCACGGCCTACAGCCCCTCCGACCACCACCACCAACATTCATTCATATTCATGAATTTGTGATTAAGAGCTGTTTGTGATCCCTCTCGTAGAAAATCGACAGTCTGATCTGCGGGAACCTGGCTGATATAGTGGTGGAGCTGCTGATGACCCTCTATGAAGACGCAGGAGCAGGAGCAGAGAGGGGGGAGCTGCACAGGTTTACTGGGTGAGAAAGCAGTATGGGAGAACCAGGGTTACGCCCACAGACGTGAAACACATCTGCACTTTTTAAACGTAACAATCCCACAAACGTCACACGAGTGTTGTGTGTGTGTGTGTGTGTGTGGTTGTGTGTGGTTGTGTGTGCTTGTGTGTGTGGTTGTGTGTGTGGTTGTGTGTGGTTGTGTGTTTGTGTGTTTGTGTGTGTGTGCGTGTGTGTGTTCGCGTGTGTGTTTGTGTGTTCGCGTGTGTGTGGTTGTGGTTGTGTGTGTGTGTGTGTGTGTGTGTGTGTGTGTGTCCCTCCCTCCCTCAGTGAGCTGGACCCCGCGCCCAACCCCCCCTACTTCAGCTCGTA
>NC_137928.1:3988512-4001012 GCF_963457725.1 Sprattus sprattus
ACACACACACACACACACACACATCAGTAGCGTGAGGGAGAATGTGTGGAGGATACAGGCATCAGTCTGCAGGTACACACACACACACACACACACACACACACACATACACGCACACGCACACTCACACGCACGCTTTTTCTCAAGCAAACATGTGTTTTACTTAAAAGAGATTATTTTAATGATGCTTTACATGGAAGTGTCTGAAGACGCTAAATGACTAAGAAAAGAGTCCAAGTCAGCCGGTTGATGTTCAGGAATAGAAGAGATGATGCGGCTGTTAAAGTGAACAGATTGTGAACCGTGGTGTAGCTCATACACCCATACCCCAGCTGCCATGTGTTCATGCCCCTCAGGAGCTTCTGATCGAGGTGTACAGGTGTACACACACACAGACACACACACATAGTGCTAGACTCACACACAGACTCACACTAAACACACTTACACACTCATGCCCCTCAGGAGCTTCTGATAGAGGTGTACAGGAGCATCGGGGAACCAGACAGCCTCTACGGGTGTGGAGGAGGAAAGATCATCAGCCCTCTGACCAGGTACATCCCTCCCTCTCTCTATCGCTCCCTCCATCTCTCTCCCTCTCTCTATCTCTCCCTCCATCCCTCCCTCCCTCTCTCTCTCTCTCTCCCTCTTTCCTGCTCTCTATCTCCCTCTCCCTCACTCTCAACACAGAGAGCCCATACACTTACTAAACGAGTCCTCTACCCCCTGCACCACTGGGGTTAAGCGAAAAGCGTGTGTGTGTGTGTGTGTGTGTGTGTGTGTGTGTGTGTGTGTGTGTGTGTGTGTGTGTGTGTGTGTGTGTGTGTGTGTGTGTGTGTGTGTGTGTGTGTGTGTGTGTGTGTGTGTGTGTGTGTGTGTGTGTGTGTGTGTGTGTGTGTGTGTGAAGGCTAAAGAATGAACCGACTGTTGGAGTGACCCTATTTTCCTGTTCCTGTCTGCAGGATCAGGACGTATGAACATGAGGCCCTGTGGGGGCGAGCCCTGACCTCTTATGACCTTCACACCAACCTGCCAGAGGTCACGCGCCTGGTTGGGATTGTAGTGGTGAGTCCAGTGATGCGCACATCTCACTCTTGCTGCACGTGTGTGTGTGTGTGTGTGTGTGTGTGTGTGTGTGCATCCACCTGACAGACACACAGTTTGCAAGTCATGTTAGTGTGATGATTACTGTTCACAGGATCAGCATCTTGAGCACCTACCTGTGTGTGTGTGTGTGTGTGTGTGTGTGTGTGTGTGTCTCAGGGCCTGCAGCACTTTGGCCTGAGCAGCATCTTGAGTACCTACCTGCGGGGTCTGGACGCGGAGGCGGTGGAGGGGGGGGCGGAGCTACGGGAGCTCAGGTTCCAGGCCGCCTGGAGGAGTACCATGTGGGACGACGCCCTGCCCGACAGGTGAGACACACACACACACACACACACATACATGACACACACACAGAGCCCAGATGCGGGGTGGGGACAGGTAGGGACGCCCTGCCCGACAGGTGAGCCCAGAGGCGGGGTGGGGACAGGTAGGGACGCCCTGCCCGACAGGTGAGACCAGAGGCGGGGTGGGGACAGGTAACAACGCCCTGCCCGACAGGTGAGACCAGAGGCGGGGTGGGGACAGGAAGGAACGCCCTGCCCGACAGGTGAGACCAGAGGTGGGGTGGGGACAGGCAGGGACGCCCTGCCCGACAGGTGAGGGGACATCTGTACATGGAGGTCCAACCCTCTGTCCTCCAGGCCGCCTAGCTGGGGTTCGGAGGTTCTGTACTGATGTGTTTGTGTTGAGGTGTGTGTTGAGGTGTGTGTTCCGGCAGTGACTGATGTGTTTGAGTTGAGGTGTGTGTTGAGGTGTGTGTTCTGTCAGTGACTGATGTGTTTGTGTGGATGTGTGTGTTGAGGTGTGTGTTGAGGTGTGTGTTCTGGCAGTGACTGATGTATTTGAGTTGAGGTGTGTGTTGAGGTGTGTGTTCCGGAAGTGACTGATGTATTTGTGTTCTGTGTGTGTCTCCCTCAGGGATGAGAAGCTGAGTCCTGGCTTTAATGAGTGTGTGTTCTGTGTGTGTGTGTCTCCTTCAGGGATGAGAAGCTGAGTCCTGGCTTTAATGAGTGTGTGTGTGTTCTGTGTGTGTGTGTCCTTCAGGGATGAGAAGCTGAGTCCTGGCTTTAATGAGTGTGTGTGTGTGTGTGTGTTCTGTCTGTGTGTGTCCTTCAGGGATGAGAAGCTGAGTCCTGGCTTTAATGAGTGTGTGTGTGTGTGTGTGTTCTGTGTGTGTATGTCCTTCAGGGATGAGAAGCTGAGTCCTGGCTTTAATGAGTGTGTGTGTGTGTGTGTGTCTTCCTCAGGGATGAGAAGCTGAGTCCTGGCTTTAATGAGTGTGTGTTCTGTGTGTGTGTGTCTTCCTCAGGGATGAGAAGCTGAGTCCTGGCTTTAATGAGTGTGTGTTCTGTGTGTGTGTGTCTCCCTCAGGGATGAGAAGCTGAGTCCTGGCTTTAATGAGTGTGTGTTCTGTGTGTGTGTGTCTTCCTCAGGGATGAGACGCTGAGTCCTGGCTTTAATGAGTGTGTGTTCTGTGTGTGTGTGTCTCCCTCAGGGATGAGAAGCTGAGTCCTGGCTTTAATGAGTGTGTGTTCTGTGTGTGTGTGTCTTCCTCAGGGATGAGAAGCTGAGTCCTGGCTTTAATGAGTGTGAGTGTGTGTTCTGTGTGTGTGTGTCTCCCTCAGGGATGAGAAGCTGAGTCCTGGCTTTAATGAGTGTGTGTTCTGTGTGTGTGTGTCTCCCTCAGGGATGAGAAGCTGAGTCCTGGCTTTAATGAGTGTGTGTTCTGTGTGTGTGTGTCTTCCTCAGGGATGAGAAGCTGAGTCCTGGCTTTAATGAGTGTGAGTGTGTGTTCTGTGTGTGTGTGTCTCCCTCAGGGATGAGAAGCTGAGTCCTGGCTTTAATGAGTGTGTGTTCTGTGTGTGTGTGTCTCCTCCAGGGATGAGAAGCTGAGTCCTGGCTTTAATGAGTGTGTGTGTGTGTTCTGTGTGTGTGTGTCTCCTCCAGGGATGAGAAGCTGAGTCCTTGCTTTAATGAGTGTGTGTGTGTGTTCTGTGTGTGTGTGTCTCCTCCAGGGATGAGAAGCTGAGTCCTGGCTTTAATGAGTGTGTGTTCTGTGTGTGTGTGTCTCCTCCAGGGATGAGAAGCTGAGTCCTGGCTTTAATGAGTGTGTGTGTGTGTTCTGTGTGTGTGTGTCTCCTCCAGGGATGAGAAGCTGAGTCCTTGCTTTAATGAGTGTGTGTGTGTGTTCTGTGTGTGTGTGTCTCCTCCAGGGATGAGAAGCTGAGTCCTTGCTTTAATGAGTGTGTGTTCTGTGTGTGTGTGTCTCCCTCAGGGATGAGAAGCTGAGTCCTGGCTTTAATGAGTGTGTGTTCACGGCCCTGCAGGCTCTGAGGGATCAGGAGATCTGCTTCTTTGAGCAAACCCTCAAGGGAGCCAGGTGAGGAGGACACATCATCTCGATCGCTGTGTGTGTGTGTGTGTGTGTGTGTGTTTGTGTGTGTGTGTGTGTGTGTGTGTCCAAACCCTCAAGGGAGCCAGGTGAGGAGAAGACATCATCTCCCAGACCTTTCTGAGGAAAGCTACATGTATGAATGTATCTGTGTGCATTTTTTTATATTTGATCTCCTCATTAAGCATTAGCATGTTGCGACTGAAAACATCTGTTTATTTAATGGTGTGTGTGTGTTGTTTGTTTGTGTGTGTGTGTGTGTGTGTGTGTGTGTGTGTGTACCCAGGGTGGGTGAGGTTGAGGAGCTGTGTAAGGGCAGTCTGGAGGCCGTCTCCTCCCTCTACCCCTCCCTGTGTAACCTCCAGAGGATCAGCGAGCTGGACAGCATCAAACAGCTCTTCTCAAGGTAGCCTCTCAAGTTATACACACACACACACACACACACACACACAGCATCAAACAGCTCTTCTCCAGGTATCCTCTCAAGTTATCCATACACACACACACACACACACACAGAGCATCAAGCAGCTCTTCTCCAGGTATCTCAAGTTATCCAGCAATTATTTATGTTGCAACCCATTTCATCCTCACACACCCCAAGAGCATTAACAGTAAAACACACACACACACAAACACACACACGGTATTAACAGTAATACACTCCATCAATGGAGTAAATATGTTAGTGTCATAGGTCATGCATGTAGGCAAGACAAGTTCATTTATAAAGCACAGTTTACACACCTTGCAATAATTCAAAGTGCTTAACGAATGCGCAGATAAAAGTGAACTGCTTTAAAACAGAAAAACAAATCTTCATGTGAATGTTGTTTTTTTTATCACATATTAAATGTTATTAAAGTGTAAATATTTGTGTCGAAGCATTACTATAAAACCTCTTCGCCTTGCGTGTGTTCTCTCCAGGCCTCTGAGTGAGCCTGCATTCCTGGAGGTGAACAGCAGGTGGCGCCAGCACTCAGAGCTGCTGCTGGACACGGAGTTCAGCCTGGTGGAGCCCATCCTGGCGCTGCGCTCCTCCCTGCAGGAGGTGCTGCTGGCCCGGGAGCAGGAGGCGCAGCACAGGGGCCTCCTCAGGGCCTCCTACTGCACACACCTCATGGAGCTGTGCAGGCTGGCGCGGGGCGCAGGGAACACACAGGTGAGGGAGTGATACACACACACACACACACACACACACCTCATGGAGCTGTGCAGGCTAGCGCGGGGCGCAGGGAACACACAGGTGAGGGAGTGATACACACACACACACACACACACACACACACACCTCATGGAGCTGTGCAGGCTAGCGCGGGGCGCAGGGAACACACAGGTGAGGGAGTGATACACACACACACACTCATACGCACACACACACACACACACACACTCAAACACCCACACACACACACACACACACACACTCAAACACCCACACACACACACACACACACACTCAAACACCCACACACACACACCCACACACACACATATACACACACACACACACACACACTCAAACACACACACACACACACACACACACACACACATATATGCATACGCACGGGGCGTAGGGAACACATAGGTGAGGCAGTGATACAACACACACACACACACTCACACACTCTAACACATGCACGTAAACATGCAGGCATACACACACACAGAGACAGACAGAGAGGAAGTAAGAAAAGCTTTGGGCACGAGTAGTGACCTACTGTTTCTGACCTCTACTGCCCCCCTAATGCCCCCTGATGCCCCGTGTCCCAGCTGGCCGAGAGGGCGGTGTTCCAGATGAAGCAGCACAGTGACGCCAGCTCGGGAGGGGTCGTCACGGCAACGTCGTGGCAGCTGGAGGAGGCGCAGGTGTTCTGGGAGAAGAAGGAGCAGGGGCTGGCCTTGAGCCGCCTCAAGCAGATGATTGGCAGCCTGGAGGAGCAGGTGAGAACGTGTGTGTGTGTGTGTGTGTGTGTGTGTGTGTGTGTGTGTGTGTGTGTGTGTGTGTGTGTGTGTGTGTGTGTGTGTGTGTGTGTGTGTGTGTGTGTGTGTGTGTGTGTGTGTGTGATGTGTGTATCCTTGTGTGTGTTTGTGTATCCTTGTGTGTGTGTGTGTGTGTGTATGTGTATGACGTGTGTGTGTATCCATGTGTGTATCCATGTGTGTATCCTTGTGTGTGTGTATGATGTGTGTATCCTTGTGTGTGTGTATGATGTGTGTATCCTGTGTGTGTATGATGTGTGTGTGTGTGTGTGTGTGTGTGATGTGTGTATCCTTGTGTGTGTGTGTGTGTATGATGTGTGTCTGTGTGTGTGTGTATGATGTGTGTATCCATGTGTGTGTGTGTGACGTGTGTATCCTTGTGTGTGTGTGTGTGTGTGTGATGTGTGTATCCATGTGTGTGTGTTGCAGGTGGACATGAACCCAGCTCTGGCTCCAGTGTACAGTGAGAGTCTGAGGCTGTGTGGGACCTGGCTGGGGGAGACGTGTCTGGAGAGCCCTGGGGTCATCCTGGAGCAGTACCTGGAGAAGGTGAGGACACACACCACACACACACACACACACACACTCACAAGCCCTGACCGCAACACACACCCAACACACACACACACACACAGTCCAGCACACACTACACTGTGGTTGGGTCATGTATGTGTTAAGTTGTGTTGTGCTGTGTATGCATGTAGGCCGTGTTGTAAGCTGTGTTGTGTATGTGGTTGGGCCGTGAACGTGTTAAGCTGTGTTGTGTATGCATGCTGGCCGTGGTTGGGTATGTGTTATGTATGTACGTATGTGTGCATGTAGGCCGTGGTTGTGTCGTGTATGTGTTAAGCTGTGTTGTGTGTGTATGTGGTTAGGTTGTGTATGTGTTAAGCTGTGTTGTGTGTGTATGTGGTTGGGTTGTGTATGTGTTAAGCTGTGTTGTGTGTGTATGTGGTTGGGTTGTGTATGTGTTAAGCTGTGTTGTGTGTGTATGTGGTTGGGTTGTGTATGTGTTAAGCTGTGTTGTGTGTGTATGTGGTTGGGTTGTGTATGTGTTAAGCTGTGTTGTGTGTGTATGTGGTTGGGTTGTGTATGTGTTAGGCTGTGTTGTGTGTGTATGTGGTTGGGTTGTGTATGTGTTAAGCTGTGTTGTGTGTGTATGTGGTTGGGTTGTGTATGTGTTAAGCTGTGTTGTGTGTGTATGTGGTTGGGTTGTGTATGTGTTAAGCTGTGTTGTGTGTGTATGTGGTTGGGTTGTGTATGTGTTAAGCTGTGTTGTGTATGTATGCATCTGTAGGCCGTGGAGGTGATCAAGGGCCACGCGGGTGCCTCTGACCCCAGACTGCAGAGCCAGAAGACCCAGGCCTTCCTCTCTCTGGCCCGCTTCTCAGACGCCCAGTGCCAGAGCATCGACAACTACATGAAGTCGTCCGAGTTCGAGAACAAGCAGGCGCTGCTGGAGAAGGCCAGGGAGGAGGTGGAGCTCATGAGGGAGAGGAAGGTCACCAACAACAGGTGCGATCCAACATGGCCGACAGGATGGGGTTTGCAACAATTTGGCACTTTTTGAGATGAGGTTTTATAAGAAACTAGTTTCGGTACCATTCTCAAATTCATTTTGATAGTATATGGTCATGTGAAGGACAGATAAACACCTGTGTCTTCCCTACTAGCCATCCAGAATATGCCCTATGTAGTTCTGTGTACCGGGCTGGTATATCCTGCAAAAATGGAAGAAAAGCTTTCACACGGATGACATTTCCAGCTAAACTGTAAAAAGACACCAGTTAGTGTGTTGGCAAGGTTCCCTCAGTGTCAGCTGAGTTGTTGGTGGTGTTTGCAAGCCTTTAAGGTAGTTAGCTTACTAGTTTTGGAACAAAACTCCGTATTGCTGCTTTAATGCTGCACTATACTGATTCTGTGGGTACATATTTATAATTGAAAGAACAAAATTGAATAGTCACCTCAAGGTATTATTCTCTAATTAACTCATGTGTTCGGTGCTCAATTCTGGTCATGTATTAACACAGTTGCTGCAGACAATACTGAAACACCTGAGCTAGGTGGCCTTGCAATCAGATATTGCCGTTTATGTAGAAGACCAAAGCAAAGGTCTCTGATGATTTCATGGTATATAATCAGAAACTAAAACTTCAACTGTTTTAAAACTTTTAACCAATCAGAAAATATCTAATAGTTGTGTATGTATACTGCAAACACTATTAAATTGAAATAATCACTTGAAATATATCAGTCTGTGTGTAATGAATCTATATAATACACAAGTTTCACTTTTTGAATAGAATTACTGAAATGAATCAACTTTTTGATGATATTCCAATTTATTGAGATGCACCTGTATACTGCAAACATCTATTACATTGCAGACAGCATCTTTGAGGTTCTTTGAGGTTAAAGGTCATCGCTGTGTGTGTGTGTGTGTGTTCAGGTACACAGTGAAGGTGCAGAGAGAGCTGGAGCTGGACGTGCGTGCTCTTGAGAGCCTGCGTTCGGACCGGCACCGGTTCCTGCTCAACGCCGTAGAGAACTACATCCGCTGCCTGGAACTGGGCCAGGAACACGACACCTGGATCTTCAGGCTCGCCTCACTCTGGCTGGAGAACGCAGACACCAAGAGTGTCAACGACGTCATGGAGGTGGGCCAAAAACTACACTTCCCAGCATGCCTGAGTGGGAGAGGGCGCTAAAACGGATTGGCATTATTGGAGGCAGCACCACGTGTGATTCACATTTTGCTTTTGTTGTGAATTTGTTTACAACTTTTAGAGAGATATACAGTACTACAGTAATCTTTAATTTCTTTGAGAAGTTTTTTCTTTACTTTTATTATTTTCTGAATGGTAGATGACACTTTTTTGTTAAGAACATCATTCCATATGTGTTCTTTCGTAGTTTAAATGTCTTCACTATTAATCTACAATGTAGAAAATAATAAAAGTAAAGAAAAAACTTCTCAAAGAAATTAAAGATGTGTTCAAACCTTTGACCAGTACTGTACATATATGACAACCATTTTAATGTGAAAAACATTATTGCACTTGAATAATGACAATTTAGAATGCCCTCTCAAGAAATTGCACATTTCTGTTTTTGTATTCTGATTGAGATTATGTTTTATTGTATGTTTATTGTATTATGTAAACTCTCTGGGTCTTCTGGTGTTTGCCTCTTTCAGAAGGGTGTGACTAAGATCCCCTCTTACAAGTTCCTGCCCCTCATGTACCAGCTGGCCGCTCGCATGGGCAGTAAGATCTCAGGTGGACTCTCCGGAGAGGATGTGGGCTTCCATACGGTCCTCAACAAGGTAACGTGACTCTCTCCTCCTTCCATACGGTCCTCAACAAGGTAACGTGACTCTCTCCTCCTTCCATACGGTCCTCAACAAGGTAACGTGACTCTCTCCTCCTTCCATACGGTCCTCAACAAGGTAACGTGACTCTCTCCTCCTTCCATACGGTCCTCAACAAGGTAACGTGACTCTCTCCTCCTTCCATACGGTCCTCAACAAGGTAACGTTACTCTCTCCTCCTTCCATACGGTCCTCAACAAGGTAACGTGACTCTCTCCTCAATGAGGTCACAGGCTTCCATACGGTCCTCAACGAAGTCACATGATTCTTAAAGGACGTGGGCTTCCATACGGTCCTCAATGAGGTCACAGGCTTCCATATGGTCCTCAACGAAGTCACATGATTCTTAAAGGACGTGGGCTTCCATACGGTCCTCAATGAGGTCACAGGCTTCCATACGGTCCTCAACGAAGTCACATGATTCTTAAAGGACGTGGGCTTCCATACGGTCCTCAATGAGGTCACAGGCTTCCATATGGTCCTCAACGAAGTCACATGATTCTTAAAGGACGTGGGCTTCCATACGGTCCTCAATGAGGTCACAGGCTTCCATACGGTCCTCAACGAAGTCACATGATTCTTAAAGGACGTGGGCTTCCATACGGTCCTCAATGAGGTCACAGGCTTCCATACGGTCCTCAACGAAGTCACATGATTCTTAAAGGACGTGGGCTTCCATACGGTCCTCAATGAGGTCACAGGCTTCCATACGGTCCTCAACGAAGTCACATGATTCTTAAAGGACGTGGGCTTCCATACGGTCCTCAATGAGGTCACAGGCTTCCATACGGTCCTCAACGAAGTCACATGATTCTTAAAGGACGTGGGCTTCCATACGGTCCTCAATGAGGTCACAGGCTTCCATACGGTCCTCAACGAAGTCACATGATTCTTAAAGGACGTGGGCTTCCATACGGTCCTCAATGAGGTCACAGGCTTCCATACGGTCCTCAACGAAGTCACATGATTCTTAAAGGACGTGGGCTTCCATACGGTCCTCAATGAGGTCACAGGCTTCCATACGGTCCTCAACGAAGTCACATGATTCTTAAAGGACGTGGGCTTCCATACGGTCCTCAATGAGGTCACAGGCTTCCATACGGTCCTCAACGAAGTCACATGATTCTTAAAGGACGTGGGCTTCCATACGGTCCTCAATGAGGTCACAGGCTTCCATACGGTCCTCAACGAAGTCACATGATTCTTAAAGGACGTGGGCTTCCATACGGTCCTCAATGAGGTCACAGGCTTCCATACGGTCCTCAACGAGGTCACATGATTCTTAAAGGACGTGGGCTTCCATACGGTCCTCAATGAGGTCACATGCTTCCATACGGTCCTCAATGAGGTCACATGCCTGTCCCAAGGACACTAGAAGGACCAGTAATGCATCCTATGAATAGAGTCCACTAGAATATGCCTTCAGTCCATCCATGTGTGTGTGTGTGTGTGTGTGTGTGTGTTGGTGTCTAACGCTCCCTGACGTGAAGGTTGTGTGTGTTTGTTGGCGTCTAACGCTCCGATGCCTGTCGTCTCTCCTCAGCTGATCTACCGGGCGTCGCTGGAGCACCCCCACCACACGCTCTTCATCATCCTCGCCCTGGTCAACGCCAACAAGGACGACAACTTCTCACGCAACCTGCTCTCCAAGGGGGGCGCCAAGCGCCAGTCCTCCCCCCTCGACCTGGTAGGCCTGCTTCACTCACCACACACACCTCACACACCACACACACCACACACACCTCACACACACCTCACACACACACACCACACACACACCTCACACACATCACACACCTCACAGACCACACACACCTCACACCATACACACCTCACTCACCACACACACCACACACACACCTCACACACCTCACACACATCACACACCTCACAAACCTCACACACCTCACTCACCACACACACCTCACTCACCACACACACCTCACAAACCTTACACACCTCACACACCTCAGTCACCTCACAAACCTCACACACCTCACACACCTTACACACCTCACACACCTCCCCCCTCGACCTGGTAGGCCTGCTTCCCCCACCTCACACACCTCTATGCTCGGACCTCTATTTATTCTAGGAATTCAGTACACCACATACTGCAGCAAATTACAAATGCATACATTAAACGGAATTAAGAATTCACTTCCGGTTTTAATACCGATCCCAGTGGAAATACAGATCCTTGGCGGACAGGCACCAATGTGAATTACTTTACCCAGATTCAGAATTACAGAACTTTATAATCATGTAGATCATGATGATGAGTTGTAGAAGAGTTTTAGATTACATATTTGTGGTAATGGTCGTGATGACAGTTATGAGGAGGATGATGTTAATAATAGTACTGAAGATAATGAGAATGACTACTATGATGATAACAATGACAATGACGATGATGGAGAGTGTGATGACAATGACTATGGTTGTGATGATGATGATGATGATGATGACAGGAACGGTCGAAGGTGGCGAAGAACATCTTGGATAAGATCCGTAGGCAGCGGGGCGCTATGGTGCGAGGCATGGAGACCCTGTGCGATGCCTACATCACCCTGGCATACATGGATGTCAACCGCTTCAAGAATGACAAGAGTGAGTCAGAGTACATATCTGTGTACTGCACCCGTGGTGGATTGGCTGGCTGACTTTAATGTGTCTTATGGTTGACAGGTTAGATAGATTCTGTATTTTGTCTGTAATAAAAATACTAAATCTGTTTTTGTGTAATCAGAATCAGAAATCAGAATCAGAAACAGATTTATTGTCAAGTACTGTAGGTATGCGCCTAACATAAGTAATACAGAACACAGTATGGAAACAGATGTATATATGAATAGAGTGTATACAAAGCAATGCAAAACAAATAATGACCTTGCTGTAGGTCAGTTTGTAGGAGGTGTTGTTACATTTCTGTGTTATTGTGTAAATTTAACTTACTCTGCTGCATGTTGTATGATGTGTCTGTGTGGTGTTGTTTTTAACTATGTGTGTGTGGCTGTTTTTAACTATGTAGCACTCTGAGATTCTGTTTGAATGTAGAGTGCACTACAAATTAAATGAATTATTATTATGTTAATTGTTTGGTGTTAGGTCCCATTGCTCTGCTGCATGTTTGACATGTCTGTGTTGTGTCTGACAGAGGCCATCCCCATCCCCACCACCCAACCCCTCACTAAGATCAAGGACCTGGATGAGGTCACCATCCCCACAATGGAGATCAAGGTAAACAGTGAGCTTAATCCAAATGATGGCTCTGGTGTTAGCCTGTGAAAACTAGCTCTAGTCATTGCCTTCAGTGAGAAGAGATGGCTCTGGTGTTAGCCTGTGGAAGCTAGCTCCAGTCATTGACTTCAGTGAGCTTAATCCAAGAGATGGCTCTGGTGTTAGCCTAGGGACACTAGCTCCAGTCATTGCCTTCACTGAGCCTAGTCCAGGTGCTAGCTTGTGGACACTAGCTCCAGTCATTGACTTCAGTGAGAAAAGATGGCTTTGTTGTTAGCCTGTGGACACTAGCTCAAGTCATTGTCTTCAAAGTAAAAGGCTGCAATCCCCTTAGTTTCCATGTAGCTCTGCATCAAGAATAGGTTAGCTTGTGGACACTAGCTAGAGTCATTGCCTTCAGTGAGCTTA
>NC_137928.1:4006012-4008512 GCF_963457725.1 Sprattus sprattus
AACAGTTGGGTTCATCTGTGTTACTGTAACCTAAACAGTTGGGTTCATCTGTGTTACTGTAACCTAAACAGTTGGGTTCATCTGTGTTACTGTAACCTAAACAGTTGGGTTCATCTGTGTTACTGTAACCTAAACAGTTGGGTTCATCTGTGTTACTGTAACCTAAACAGTTGGGTTCATCTGTGTTACTGTAACCTAAACAGTTGGGTTCATCTGTGTTACTGTAACCTAAACAGTTGGGTTCATCTGTGTTACTGTAACCTAAACAGTTGGGTTCATCTGTGTTACTGTAACCTAAACAGTTGGGTTCATCTGTGTTACTGTAACCTTAACAGTTGGGTTCATCTGTGTCTGCATCAGTGTTGTTGTGTATTTTGATTTGACTGATGTTCTGTGTCTGTGTCAGTGGGCTATATTGTCGGCCTGGGCGATCGCCACATCCAGAACATTCTCATCGATTTGGAGACGGCTGAGCTCGTCCACATTGACTTGGGTAAGCAGACACTGTCCGTCATGGTGATACGCAACAACAAACAAACGCGTTCATTTTGTTCCCGTTTCTTTACATTTAAATTTCACCTTCAACTACCCTTCTCCTGCAGGGGTGGCGTTTGAGCAGGGCAAGATTCTGCCCACGCCTGAGACGGTGCCCTTCCGCCTCTCCAGAGACATCGTGGACGGCATGGGCATCACCGGGGTGGAGGGAGTCTTCAGAAGGCAAGTGGTGCCAGCGCTTTCTTTAAAGATTTGTTTTTGTGCTTTTTATCATTAATTGTCTCTGATCGATAGATTAGTGAAGAGTGGGACAGGAAATGAGAGGGAGAAGAGGCGGGGAGTGGACAGGGGAAATGACATCGAGCCGGATTCGAACCTGTGTCCTCCATGGGCATCAAGCCCAAATGTGGTCGGGGCTACTGGTTGCACCACAGTGTCCCCCTAGCACTTTCTTCCTGTGTGCTGCTCGGTTCAGTTAGTCCACATTATCATCTTAGTCATACTTCATCGTTTTGTATCAGGGGAAATTTGATTCAGGTTTCCTAGAAATATTCCTGTTCGGGGGGGGGGGGGGGGGGGGGGGGGGCACGAGCCAATAAGCCCCCCATTTTCTACAGGCTACAATGCCCGCGGGGACGCAGGTTCGATTCCGGCCTTCTGTCGTTTCCTGATCCTCTCCCCACCTCTTCACTCCTCCTCACTTCCCGTCCAATATGCTTCACTGTCCAATCCAAATAAAGGCTAAAAAGCCCATAAATAAATCTTTAAAAAAAGAAATATTCCTCTTCAGTCTTCTTTTAAAATCAAACCTCATGACCAATAACTTATGACAATGTGTAGTTGTCATGGGAACTTTAACCCAGTGTCACGAATGGGCTGTTGAGTTGGTCTGTGTGTGGACGGCTTGGTTGACCTCTGCCGTGTGTGTACAGGTGCTGCGAGAAGACTATGGAAGTGATGCGGAGTTCCCAGGAGGCTCTGCTCACCATAGTGGAGGTATGACCTTTTGACCTTTAGTCTCTATAGTAGCGGTATGACCTTTGACCTTTAGTCTCTAATCACCATAGTGGAGGTATGACCTTTGACCTTTAGTCTCTGCTCACCATAGTGGAGGTATGACCTTTGACCTTTAGTCACCATAGTGGAGGTATGAACTTTGATCTTTAGTCTCTACTCACCATAGTGGAGGTATGACCTTTTGACCTTTAGTCTCTGCTCACCATAGTGGATGTATGACCTTTTGACCTTTAGGCTCTACTCACCATAGTGGAGGTATGAACTTTGACCTTTAGTCACCATAGTGGAGGTATGACCTTAAGTCTCTACTTGCTGTTTATGAACTCAGTGTTTGGCCTGTGTCAGTGGAGGCACTGTGAGAGTGTGTGATTGGTCCAAACCCCCAGGTGCTGCTGTACGATCCGCTGTTTGATTGGACGATGAACCCGCTGAAGGCCTTCTACCTGCAGCAGCAGCTGGACGAGCAGGCGGAGCTCAACGCCACGCTCAACCCCACGCCCGCGGAGGAGCTGGAGGCCCACAGGAAGGCCAGGTGACCCCTCGCACCTCAACACACACACCTGAACACACACCTGAACACACACCTGAACACACACCTCAACACACACCTTCACCTGTACTTTACCGGTTCTTTCCGCAACACCGTCTGTGCCATTCAGTTCAGCAGCAGCTTATCTCCTCAGAACTACAGTACCCACAATGCACCTACACAGTGCATGTTTCTTCTGTATTAGTCTGGCACGCTGTGCAGTAACATTTGAATGAAACCATAGAGTGATGATTTGAATCTTTATACCAGTGGATTTAGCATTGTAGCCTTTAGGCTCCACTGTGTGCCATAGAGTTTATGGGTGTTGATGAAGCACATGTGTCATGACATCACGCCGCTGTGTGGAACAATAGGTCTCCTCATGCCTGCCATAGTGTTTTATAAAGACACATTTATAATTTGAATAAGTTATTGTAAAATTGATCACACTAACAGTAG
>NC_137928.1:4018512-4028512 GCF_963457725.1 Sprattus sprattus
TGTGAGTTCAGACCCTGTGGTTTGCGTGTGTGTTTCTCAGAGACACGTGTGTGAGCTCAGACCCTCTGGTTTGTGTGTGTGTTTCTCAGGGAGACGTATGTGAGCTCAGACCCTCTGGTTTGTGTGTGTGTGTGTGTGTTTCTCAGGGAGACGTATGTGAGTTCAGGCCATACACCTCTGGGCTCCAGTGGCTATCAAGGCTTCATGAGACTCTCATCTTATGCCAATCCCGATGCATCTCTACTGGCCAACTTCCTGTACAGGTAAGAGAATCCGACTTCCTGTACAGGTAAGATAATCCGACTTCCTGTACAGGTAAGATAATCCGACTTCCTGTACAGGTGAGAGAATCCCAGTTCCTAACCTTCAACACCTGCGCCTCGGCACTTCCATAAGAACTACCATAGACGCCGGCATGGCACAAAGCCCAAAACCTACCAATCTTTCCCCCTACCTAGAGTCACACTACAGGCAAACTAGCCATACTTTCAAGTTTTGAGGCATTTAGGCAGGATCTTTCTAATGTTGTCATGGTTGTTTTTTCACATTTAATTTAATCCATTTACTCCACAGTGATACCTGCCCATCGGGTAAAACAGTGACCCTGCGCTGTATTGGTGAGTTTGGATACTGCTGTTATGCTCTCTGTTTATTCTGATGTGCAAGTAGATTGGCAGTGGGGGCGACAGTGGTACAGGAGGAAGAGAAGTCGTTTAGTAATCAGAAGGTTGCTATTCCCTGTCGATGCGTCCTTGAGCAAGACACTGAACCCCTAATTGCTCCTGATGTGCAGTGTGCCATCAGTGTAAAATGTAAAATGTGTATACATGTACACAAGTCCTTTGGATAAAAGCGTCTGCTAAATGACTAAATGTAAATGTAAATGTGCAAGTAGATTGGTGTGGGAATGGAGGAAAAGGGCGTTCACCCCGTGGTTAAGTGCTGGGATTTGACACAAATAGACAAATCACAGGCGAACAGATGGAGGAAATTGTCATTCATAGACATCCTGAACCATTTCAACCTTTAAGGCAAAAGAAGGGAGATATTCCTGTCTATGGAAGACCATTCTCAGGAAACACCTGACACTGGGCCGAATATAATCTAAATCTGAGGTGTGTTCAAATTCATCAAACAGAAGCGAGCGTTGGTGATGGAACACGCTTTCTTTGAACTTCTACATTTTCATTTTGTGTAAACATTTTAATTTGTTCGGTTTAAAGGTAACCCTTAGTCCAGCGTGCGAGTTCGTTCGCCAAGAACAACCTCCTTAGATTGTACCTGCCGTGAACTCAAAGCCGACGGAGTTGGCGAATCTTTTCCTTCGTTTTTTCTACTTTGAACGCAACTCAGATGTGGCTCCGTGAAAACCAAACCAAAGCTGGGTCCTTTCCGCAGTCAGCGACACTCTGTCTTGTGAATAAAACAAAAAAATCCTTCTTTTGACGTATTTCTCCCCTTTGTATTGAACACGTGCCCTCTTCTCTAATGGCTGTAGCGTGCGGCTCCAAACCTGCGAGTGGCGATCGGATCGTGGGCGGGCAGCAGCCGTCCCTGGGGGAGTGGCCGTGGCAGGTCGTGCTAAGGGAGAGGACAAAGTTCACCAGGTGTGGCGGCTCCATCATCGCCCCCTACTGGATCCTCACGTCAGCGCAGTGCGCACAGAGGTCAGAGGTCAGGGTAACACAGTACAGATCCCTCGTGCGGTTGGGGATTATTCGGATCCCAAAAAAGTACAATATCCGCGTCGTATGACGTCATACAGGAAGTGTAACGTACTTTCGGGCATTGGTAGGGGTACCTAGACCTAGATTTTAGCCTTATACTCTAACCCTAACCCTAACCCTTATCCTAAAAAATCCTAAGAAAAAGTTGATTCTGACACTTAGAAAACTTTTTGGGGATCCGATAAATCCGCAATCCCCTCGCGCCCCTTCGCTTATTGGTTTTTCTAGTAGACATTTTTGACCACCGATTTTTGTATGTGAAATATTTGGCAAATGACGCGTGTAATCAACCTGCTAACTGCCATGCTCGTAGACCATCTCTGAGTCACCTGTTTGTCACATTCTATAAATCCTGCTGCTTGGTATCTATTTTTATTTTATGTATGTGTGTGTGTGTGTGTGTGTGTGTGTGTGTGTGTGTGTGTGTGTGTGTGTGTGTCTGTGTGTCTGTGTGTCTGTGTGTGTGTGTGTGTGTGTGTGTGTCACATTCTATAAATCCTGCTGCTTGGAATCTATTTTTATTTATAAGGCCTGAAATAGAGAATTAGAAAGGACAGGAGTAATATAATTTGGAACTATTTTTGTTATGCCCACAGAATAGCATATTGTTGTGCTGTTGTAACTGACGACACACACTCCATATTGCATGCTAAAAACGAATTTGTGTGTGTGTGTGTGTGTGTGTGTGTGTGTGTGTGTTTTCCAGGGCTCCTGACCCATTGCTCTGGGAAGTCTATGTGGATATCCATGCTGAGCTTCAGTTGTTTTTCAACCCCGCTGAGAAAGTGACACAGATCATCACCTTTCCGGAGTACGACAACAAGACCCACAACAACGACATCGCACTGATGAAACTCCAGAAGCCCCTCCAGACGTCCGGTACAAAGACATATATTTTAATATTATATTTAGATTTTATATTTTAATCCCTGTCCAAATACAATGTGCTACAGTAACAATTTCAAACATTTCTAAATAGTAAAAAATACTTCTGAAAGGAGTTATAAGTATTTTGAGTTTTACTATAGAAGAACATTTACACATAATGTAAATAATAAAGCCTATATTTCATATATTGTTTTAGAAGACTGAAATAATAAGGAATACTCCATCAGGCACTGGCCCTTTAAGTAGATACTGAACCCAAGCTCTGGGCCAGTCTAGCTGTGTATAATTCACTCCCACTCCATTCCTGACGATTCATTGGATAATTTTCTTTGTGACTTGCTACTCTGTGCAGCTGTGCAGTTGTTGTTGTTGATGTTGTTGTTGTTGTTGATGTTGTTGTTGTTGTTGTTGTTTCTGTTGTTGTTGATGTTGTTGTTGTTGTTGTTTCTGTTGTTGTTGATGTTGTTGTTGTTGTTGTTGCTGTGGTTGTTGTTGTTTATGAGCCTGAGATGACCGGTCTGGTTCTCCTCCCATGGATGCAGGGTCCTCGAGGCCGATCTGTCTGCCCAATATGCACATGGACTTCACTCCACCTCAGCCCAGTTGGATTGTGGGATTTGGGAGGACTTCTGAAGGAGGTAGAGGTCTCACGTCTATTTGTGATCGTCCGATCAGAGCTCTCCAAATCTGTTTGTTAACCAATCAGAGCTCTCAAAATCTGTTTGTTAACCAATCAGAGCTCTCCAAATCTGTTTGTTAGCCTATCAGAGCTCTCCTTGCCATGCTCCAGTCAGGTGTGTTCTGTGGTGAACTGATGTTCTTCTGGCCTCAGGCTGCGCCATCTTTAATAAGAGCTCCTTGTGTGTCTGCTCCAGGAGACGTGTGTGTGTGTGTGTGTGTGTGTGTGTGTGTGTGTGTGTGTGTGTGTGTGTGTGTGTGAGTGGGTGTGTTTAATAAGAGCTCCTTGTGTGTCTGCTCCAGGTGACACGTCGTCAGTGCTCAAGGAGGCGCAGGTGTCTTTGATCAGCACGGCGGAGTGCAACGGCACCAAGATGTATGACGGCCAGATCACACACAGCATGATTTGTGCAGGCCAGCCGAATGGAGGAGTCGACCGCTGCGAGGTGTGTGTGTGTGTGTATGTCTGCATTTTTGGTGAGGTTGTGTGTGTGTGAGTCTTAGCATTTTTGGTGTGTGTGTGTGTGTGTGTGTGTGTGTGTGTGTGTGTGTGTGTGAACCCCAACTCTGAGCCTCTGAGCAAACACACAAGCGAGCTCCTGGGTCTGCGTCTTTCAACACAGAAGGAAACATAATTTGACCTCAGAGACTTCACAGTTCATTTAGTCTTCATTTAGTCATCACATCGAGTGTTCAAACCAACAAACTCTCCCATTCTCACTTCAACTGGTTGAGCTGGCCTCATCTCATCCTCAACCCTACAGTGTTCTCCTCATCAGACCAGAGTGATGTGTGTGTGTGTGTGTGTGTGTGTGTGTCTGTGTCTGTGTGTGTGTGTGTGTGTCTGTGTCTGTGTCTGTGTCTGTGTCTGTGTCTGTGTCTGTGTCTGTGTCTGTGTCTATGTCTGTGTCTTTGTGTCTGTGTGTGTCTGTGTGTGTGTGTGGTTCTCCGCCTGCTGGACATGGAGCATAGCACACCCCGTCTTAGGCGCTGTGAAAACACTATGAAGGAGCGTGAGGCTCCGCCTGCATGCTTTTAGAACTGCCTGCACACACACACACACACACACACACACACACACACACACACATGCTTTTAGAACATGACTCAGCACGACTTCACAAAGACTGAGGGTCTGAAGATCAAAGCGTGTCCAGTCTCTGATGTTCCTCAAGGCTGGATATGAAAGGGGTTTGGATGTGTACGGAGAGAGAGAGGGGACAAGTTCAAGCCACACACACACACGATCTTGTCGGTATGTTTGTGTTCCGCAGTCAGCAAACACACACTGTAACGGCACAAAGGAGTCACATGTTTGTCTAGGTTTGGGCGGTACACTGGTGCTGGAGGTGTGGATGCTTAAGCCATCCACTTCACCACCAGAATAGGAAGGTGTGTGTGTGTGTGTGTGTGTGTGTGTGTGTGTGTGTGTGTGTGTGTGTGTGTGTGAGTGTGTGAGTGTGTGAGTGTGTGAGAGAGAGAGAGAGAGAGAGAGAGAGAGAGAGAGAGAGAGAGAGAGAGAGAGAGAGAGATATTCTCACTGATATTTCTCTGATGAAGTCTATTAGATTCTGCCAGACATCCTATTAAAAGCTCATCATTATGTGAAGTCTGTGAATACATGATGGTTTGTAAGCATACTTTAACACAGAAGGACTTACTGGGTTACATACTGGTTTTTAGGCTGACGAAGAGGGTCCTCTGATGAATGAGAAGGACTCTGTGTGTGTGTGTGTGTGTGTGCGTGTGCGAGTGTGAGAGTGTGTGTGTGTGTGTGTTTTTAAAGTTGGCTTGCTTTTGCTCTAGGGTGACGAGGGGGGACCTCTGATGACTGAGAAGGACTCTGTGTGTGTGTGTGTGTGTGTGTGTGTGTGTGTGTGTGTGTGTGTGTTTTAAAGTTTGCTTGCTTTTTCCCTAGGGTGACGAGGGGGGACCTCTGATGACTGAGAAGGACTCTCTGTGGTGGTTGCTGGGAGACATCAGCTGGGGGGAGGGCTGTGGTCGTGTAAACAAGCCCGGTGTCTATGGCAACGTCACCTACTTCCTGGACTGGATCTATGCGCAGATGAAGGTAAAACACAGCGTCACTCAAACACTGCTGACATGGCGGCCAGTTTGTCTTACTACCCTAAAAGAGTTCATGAGGCGTTAACAGGAGCTTCTCTCTCTCTCTCTCTCTCCCTCCCTCCCTCATTCTCTCTCTCTCCCTCCTTATCTCTCTCTCACTGGTTCTTTTTTGCAGTTGCACAGGGAAAGCTGAGTGAACTCACATACCTCCATGGATAGCACTGAAGTCCTTATTTATTTAAATGTAAGATAAAGTACTATTGAATGTCACTGTTTTGTTTCTGTTTTTATTTGCACGTGATCACTGTACATGTTTGTGGGTCATTCTAAAATAAGACAATTTAAGTACAGTGCCTATGTTCTGGTCTGCTTTTGAAAAATGACACAGCTCAAGGAGTTGTCTTCCCTAATTAAATGGATAAATTAAGTCTGTTTTGAATATTGTCATACCCTTTTTCAAAGGCACCTAAAAGGTTAAGACTAGAACTCAACTGCACTTACAGCTCCTCGCCAGTAGATGGTGCCAAAAGACTACACAGATCGATGTAGATATGCCTGCAAGCAATACAATACATGTAGTACCATCATCACAGAATTGCAAGTGATGGAAATTCAAGGGAGGATGGAATGTTTTAAAGGTTGAATCAGATCATTTATTAAGCTTCATATGTACATTACTGCTAAATAGCAATGGCACTGCATAGATAGAAAGATTTTGAATCTAAAGAAAAATATTGCATGCAGGAAAAAAGTTGATATGTTTTTCGATTTTACAACAGTAATTTTCACTTATTTGGTCACACAAGTTATTCCTCTGTTGGTAGTGAACGTCTGTTTGAACTTCCTTGACGCCAACACTCAAGGAAGTATTATAGTTGAACATTTAAACAAGGAAGTAACTTCATACAACATTCTCCTTTTGGCAACTGATTAAATACTAAAAACACAATCACAAGTTTTCTATGACTATGTGTTGACAAACAGACTAATATTTCAGTACAATCACAGAAATATATTTACACACAATCAAATATTTGGCACATCATTGCTAACAGTGCATTTCATACAAGTACAGGATACAATACAAGATATGTGCAGTGGATTTCATGCATGAGTACCATGCACATTGTTCTATGTTACAGAGGCACTTTAAGAAGACAAAACAAACACATAAACAAACAAAAACAAACAAATAATGATTGCCTATATCAATGAGTGTTACGGTGGGATGTGAATAATGTAGCATGGTACAGACGTTATATTTCCTTTAAATTGACTTGTCCATCTCTCGGACCAATACGAATCCTCTGTGGTCAAGGTAGAAACAAGCTCACATTCATCAATTTACTATAGCTTAAGACACCACATGGACAAAGAAAACGATCATACCTACAAAGGTGCCCTCAGGGTACACACACACACACACACACACACACACACACACACACACACACACACACACACACACACACACACACACAACCAGATTAGTGAATGGCTAATAACGACAGACCTCTTTAGAGAAAACACAGTGCTCAGTGTGTACTTTAAAAGCCTCCTTTCCAAAGCCATGCTCTTCTTTAAAAACAATAACAGAAAAACCAGATGACTGTATAATCACCAACTGTGTTCAACTGGAAAAAGAAGCAGCCTGGCTCTTGAAAACGTAGAATAGCTAGTTCTTGCCCACACCTCTGTCACTGATATGGAATGATGCTAAGAACTCTGGGAAATGTATCCCATAACCCCTTGCACAGTGGTCGGGGGGGGGGGGGAGGGGGGTGGGTGGAGGAATGGAGGGTTTAGAATCACTAGCAACTGCTTAGTGGGCAAACAGGCGTTACAATGGCAGCGCCTCTCGTCTCGTCTGGAGTGCTTCCAGTGGGGGGGGGGGGCGTCTCCTCTCGTCTGGAGTGCTTGGGGGGGGGGGGGGGGGGCTGCATCTGTTCAGCCAGATGTGCGCGGTGCTGGTGGCGTACGGTGGGGCTCTCCTCTGATTTACACACCAACTGGAGCAGGCTGTTCACACACACACACACACACACACACACACACACACACACACAGCCCCCCCCACACTCACCATCTGACGCGCGGAACAACAGCCACTTGCACTCATGCGTCTCGCTAGCTTTTAAGCTTGACAGAGATGTGCCAGTAAGGCAGAGCAGCATTCCTAACTGTAGAGGAAGGGCGTTCAAATGATGAGAGGGGGAAAAAAACTAACAAAACATAACTTCCATATCATACACAATTACACTGCTGTCTCAGCCTACTGGAGGTAGACGTGAGCAGACATGGGGAACAGAGAAACCATAGATGGCCGTAGACGCTGTTAAGCTGGAGACAGAATACGTCTCCTGTGCCTCTTTAAATGGGCACACACTGAAGAAGTACATTTAGAGGAGTGTCTGTTGTAGGTGGGAGGTGTGCGGTCGACAGCATATCAACCAAACGCAGATTTATCAGCTGATCTCGGGTAGCTTTTGTCATGTTTAAGAGAACCTTCAGGTACCACTCGGGAGAAACATGCCTCGTAGAAACATAGGCCATGATGAGAAGAACCTTATTAAGTTCTACAGGTACTTGAGAACCACCCAAGTGTTTATATCTCACAGAATCACTGAATTGTTTAATAGAGATAGATGCACTTCAGCTTCTGACTACAGCAGAACCCCTTACTTAGTGCTGCATTTGTCTTGGCTGAAGTCTCTCCCAGGTTACACACACACACACAGACACACACACACAGACACACACACGTACACACACACACACACACACACACACACGTTGTTCAGCATCACTGTCCTCCAGCGTCCCCCCTCTGAGTCTCGGCGTGTCATTTGATGCGGTGGCGCACGAGCGAAGACTCGTCGGTGATCTCGCCGTCACGGCGACGGCGTCGGCACGGCGACACCAGCAGCACCACCAGCACCAGCAGCACCAGGGCGCACAGGCCCATCAGCGAGTACGCCAGCACCCACAGCAACGGCTCCCGGAGCAACGAGCCCTCCACGCAGTCCGACGACACCGACTCCGCCAGGAAGGGCCCGGCGAGCTCCGCTAACGGCTGCCCCGCTAACACTGAGGAGGAGGAGGAGGAGGAGGAAGAGGAGGATGAGGAAGAGGAGGAGGATGAGGAAGAAGAGGAGGAGGAGGAAGAGGATGAGGAAGAGGAGGATGAGGAAGAGGAGGAGGAGGAAGAGGAGGAGGAAGAGGAAGAGAGATAGAGGGATAGTCCATGAATGCAGACGAGGTGAGGAAAATGAGAAACGAGACAAGATAGAGGGAGGAGAGGACAAGACAAGGAAAGGAGGGATAAATGGGGGTAGGAAAAAGAGGGGAAAGGAGGGAGGGAGGAAGAGGAAGAGGAGGAGGAAGAGAGATAGAGGGATAGCCCGTGAAAGCAGACGAGGTGAGGAAAATTAGAAACGGGACAAGATGGAGGGAGGAGAGGACAAGACAAGGAAAGGAGGGATGAAAGAGTAGGAAAAAGAGGGGGAAAGGAGGGAGGGATGAAGAGGATGAGGAAGAGGAAGAGAGATAGATAGATGGATAGCCCGTGAACGCAGACGAGGTGAGGAAAATGCAGCGGAGGGAGAAATGGGAAAAGATGAAGGGATGAGAGGAGAGGATACGCCAATGAAAGCAAACGAGGAAAATGAGAAATGAGACAAGATGGAGGGAGGAGAGGACAAGACAAGGAAAGGAGGGATGAAAGAGAGTAGGAAAAAGAGGGGGAAAGGGAGGGAGAGAGAAAGAGATTGAGAGAGAGTGCAGAAGGGAAAGAGAGGGAGAAGAAAACAAAGTTAGGAGTTGAGTCCACTAACGGATCAGTCTGGGTTGGAGTATAAGTGTTTCCAGTAACTTATAAACTGCTGACACTGTGTCTTCCTCCTTGGCTTACTGACCCCTCTGCCAGGCCTGTTCACTGAAGTCTGATTGGTCAGCTTGGAAAGTACCCATACAGAGGTGGATTCCAGGCGTGACCTCTCCAGGTGTGACCTCTCCAGGTCTGCCCCAGGTCGGGATAGTTCAGGTCCACTGGATAGCTGGTTCTGAGAAATCTGTGGGTCCACTTCAGCACCGTTCTCAAGAGCCAATGGGCCCGGTCAGATGGCCACAAGAACAACACTTACACTAACAGAACCCGTGCTGCCTAAAATAGGTGCTAGTTCCCTGCAGAGTCTGTCTAAATACTTACACCCACAATCAACCAAGTCATTTCAAGTCAGGTTTTTTCTTACCCCTCTTAAGGGTGTATGGGTGTACTGCCTAGGACAGGGGTGTTAAACTCAAATACACAGAGGGCCGAAATAAAAAAAATGGTTGTAAGTCGAGGGCCGGACAGTGGGGCAAGCGTTCCTTAAATTGACGTATGCTACCAACGCGGGGACAGTGCATTGTGGGACAAGTTCTGATAGATAAATAGATAGATACTTTATTAATCCTGAGGGAAAGGTAGGCAAACCGAATAAAATGTCACCGTTGCTCATTCAAATCAATGGAACTTTTTGCAACATTCTGAGGAGCTGGCGGGCCATATGAAATGGCTTGTCGGGCCTGATCAGGCCCCCGGGCCCTTGAGTTTGACACATGTGGCCTAGGACAACAGTGGCTAGGTACAGACTTATCAA
>NC_137928.1:4033512-4041012 GCF_963457725.1 Sprattus sprattus
ACTGGATCTCAAGAAAAGAGATCTGTTCATGTCAACGTGTGTGCGTGCGTGCGTGCGTGCGTGCGTGCGTGCGTGCGTGCGTGCGTGCGTGCGTGCGTGCGGTGTGTGGTGTGTGTGTATGCATCCAACACTGACAGATCAGATCAGATTGCAGGGTTGACGAGCATCTTCTGTTAGCTTAATTAGCCTGCGCTAACTGGCACTCCGACACCTGAGGTGATTGTTTATAAAGCGCCATAACAATACAATTGTCTCAAGGCACTCTACAGAGCCCAGAGCCTGAACGAGGGTGACGAGGGTGACACACCAGACTCCCACCCACCGTTTTAAGACTGGCCTAAAAACCTTTCTATTCAGAAAGGGGTTTCTTACTTTTTAAATTAATTTTATCATAGGTTGTTTTTACTTTGTTTTTAACTTTGTACTGTGGCACCCTGAGGTTCAGCTGAATAAAGAGTGTGCTATAAATTCAATGAATTACTTGTATTAGTATTATAAGAAATGGGTGATGAGGATAATTGTAATGACGATGATGTAAAAACTAATGAAGATGATGGCGATGAAGATTATGATGGTAGTTCAATTAAATTGTATTTATAAAGCGCCATAACAATACAATTGTCTCAAGGCACTTTACAGAGCCCATAGCCTGAACGAGGGTGACACACCAGACTCCCACCCTAACCCTAACCCTAACCCTAATCAAACCAGCTCTACTGATGCTTTAGCACTGAGGCTAAATGTCTCTATATTGCGGACGCGGATGAAGATGAAGAAATGGGTGATGGTGATAAGGATGATGGTGATGATGATGATGATCAAGATGATGGCGATGAAGATTATGATGGTAGTGACGGGGGTGCCTCACCAGAATGGTAGTTCAATTCAATTAAATTGTATTTATATAGCGCCATACAATAGTCTCCAGGCGCTCTACAGAACCCAGAGCCTGGAAAAGGGGTGATGGTAGTGACGAGGGTATCCCACCAGACTCCCACCCACCTCAACACATACTGTATTTATGCACAGTATCTCCTTATCAAACCAGCTCTACATATGCTATAGCACTGAGGCTGAATGTGATGATGATGATGATCAAGATGATGGCGATGAAGATTATGATGGTAGTGACGAGGGTAACCCACCAGACTCCCACCCACCTCAACACATACTATATGTATACACAGTATCTCCTTATCAAACCAGCTCTACTTGTGTTATAGCACTGAGGCTGAATGTGATGATGATTATCAAGATGATGGCGATGAAGATTATGATGGTAGTGACGAGGGTGACGAGGGGGTGACTCACCAGACTCCCGCCCACCGGGTCGGCGCCGGTGCTGGCCGAGATGCCCGCTCCACACATCTGCAGGGAGAAGATGTCAGGGATGCCCGTCTGCCGCACCAGCGAGTTGAAGAAGGGCTCCACCGAGGAGTCCGGCTGGGGAGGAGACATGACAGAGAGTCAACACCGGGGGTGTGTGTGTGTGTGTGTGTGTGTGTGTGTGTGTGTGTGTGTGTGTGTGTGAGAGAGTCCGGCTGGGGAGGAGACATGACAGAGAGTCAACACCGTGCGTGTGTGTGTGTGTGTGTGTGTGTGTGTGTGTGTGTGTGTGTGTGTGTCGTGTGTCTGTGATGAATCCGGCTGGGGAGGAGATATGACAAAGAGTCAACACCGGGCCATAGCCATTTAAAACAGTACTGTACATCAGAGTGTGTGTGTGTGTGTGTGTATGTGTGTGTGTGTGTGTGTGTGTGTGTGTGTGGTTGGATACGTAGAAAGACCTGTCGCAAGCTTTATTGTAAACAATCAAAAGCCATCGACTATCTCTCTGGAGACAACCGAAATCCATACAGCCTTGGATTTGGGTTTATGTCCGGGTAGTGGGGTACTGTCTGGATGTGTACCGGGTCGGTGCCTTTCTTTGGACATTGGGCCCAAAAACTAAAGGGTAGTCTACCTTTGAGCGAGATGCTAACTTGCTAACTCACACACACACACACACACACACACACACACACACACACACACACCAGGACCAGCAAGAGTGAATCAGAACACAACATTACTAAGTCAGTATTCATTATTGTAGCCACACCTAAACCACCACTATCAGAAGAACATAGCCGATCGCATGACTCAGTGACAACACACTGAATGGCTATGCACTTTTGAAATCAACATGGAGGCCTTAGTAAGTGTATGGAGGCAGCAGTTTGAGCACCTATTCAAAAACCTCCACAGTATTGCCATCGTAGACGTCCATCTTGGGAATTCGAAAGTACACCTTTTCCGTTGTGTCTGAAATCTTTTCCCGTTAAAAAAAAGAAGTCATTGCTTCCCTTATGGAGCCTTCCTTGTGTACTGCCAATGGCTGCATGTTAGCTTTATGATAAAGCATACTGTGTACTGCCAATGGCTGCGTGTTAGCTTAGTGATAAAGCAGGAAGCATGTGACTGTGTATTCCTGATGGGGAAGATGAGTCATCACTTTGCAATGGGACTCTGGCTCATATCCCCCTTGTTCAATGGACCTGGAATCTGTTCCTGGCCCCCCTGGTCATGACCCCATCTTCCCAGTCTCTCTAACCCATCCATCCTTCACTGCACAGGAAGCTACAAGTTCACTACATAGTCTGCCACAAGTTCACTACATAGAGATCCACAAATCCACTACATAGAGTCCTACAAGTCTACTACCTAGTCTGCCACAAGTCCACTACATAGAGTGCTACAAGTCCACTACATAGAGTGCCACAAGTCCACTACATAGAGTCCTACAAGTCTACTACCTAGTCTGCCACAAGTCCACTACATAGAGTGCTACAAGTCCACTGCATAGAGTGCTACAAGTCCACTACATAGAGTGCTACAAGTCCACTACATAGAGTGCTACAAGTCCACTACATAGAGTGCTACAAGTCCACTGCATAGAGTGCTACAAGTCCACTATATAGAGTGCCTACAAGTCCAATGCATAGAGTGCTACAAGTCCACTATATAGAGTGCCTACAAGTCCACTGCATAGAGTGCTACAAGTCCACTGCATAAAGTGCTACAAGTCCAATGCATAGAGTGCTACAAGTCCACTGCATAGAGTGCTACAAGTCCACTACATAGAGTGCTACACGTATGCTACACAGAGCTCTTACTGAGAAACTAAACCTCCCACTTTTCCTTAAACAAGTGGTGCATTTAGAAGCAGACTTGGACGCTTGGGGCATGTTGGGGTAGAAGAGTGAGAGGGGGGTAGTGTGTGTGTGTGTGTGTGTGTGTGTGTGTGTGTGTGTGTGTGTATCTGTGTGTCTGTGTGTCAATGCCTTATACGTAAGAACCTTCCTTGTGATGTATGTTCTACGGCACGTTTAAAACACACAACATAAACCCTTCAACATAATACACACATGTGTGTGGTTTCTACCTTTCAGCTGGTAAATATACTGTATCTATCTTTAGTTACCTTGTCTTTTGTCACTCAGTGTGAAAGAACGTGTCTGTGTGTGTCTGTGTGTGTCTGTGTGTGTCTGTTTGTGTGTGTGTGTGTGTGTGTTTCAGGGGATTCTTTAAATTCTCCAGGCCAACTCAGGACACGGATCACTGGCGTTCTTCCGCCTTCCGTCACCCGTGAAGCGTCCCTAATGGCCGCCCAGTGTGCCCACATCCGCACTTGACTTTGCATTTGATCTCTGGACCACACCCCTGCCATCCCCTTCTGCCAACACACCATGATAGACCCCCCTTCTGCCAACACACCATGATAGACCCCCCTTCTGCCAACACACCATGATACCCCCCTCCCCCCCCCCCATGTGCCACGCTGCATTAACCGTCCTCGCTTATTTGCCACGGTGCCCCTTTTTTTTCTCACTGCTTCAAAGGGCATGGCCACCCACGATTACCCAGCACTCACCCGCGCCAGCACAGGGTAGGCCAGCAAACCCTACTCTCTACCCTCACCCTCACCCTCACCCCCAGTGGTTATGTGAGGAGGAGGGTTAGGGTGAGGGTGAGGGTGAGTGAGGGTGAGTGAGCACTTACCCGCGCCAGCACAGGGTAGGCCATGCCCAGCTAACCCTACTCTCTACCCTGAGGGTGAGGGTGAGGGTAGAGGGGAGAGGGTGAGGGTAGAGGGTAGAGGGTAGAGGGTAGAGGGTAGAGGGTAGAGGGTGAAGGTGAGTGATTACCCAGCACTTACCCGCGCCAGCACAGGGTAGGCCATGCCCAGGATGCCTTGCCAGTTGACCCCGGGCAGGAAGAAGCCCTCGGAGGAGAGGATGGCAGCGATGTTGATGGTGACGGTGGCGTTGGGGCCCTTGGGGATGGAGATGAGGTCGGTGCCCAGCTCCCCCTCCCAGTTCCCCTGGGTGTAGCGCACCGCCACCGCACGCCCACCCGACCGGTACGAGCTGGAGCTGAGAGAGGGAGGGAGAGAGAGAAAGAGGAGGGGAAAGACAGCGATGAAGGAGATAGGGGAAAGAGAGAGGGTGAGAGAGAGGGAGAGAGGAGGGAGAGAGAGAGAGAAAGAGAGAGGGGGAAGAGAGGAGGTGAGAGAGAGGGAGAGAGGAGGGAGAGAGAGAGAGAAAGAGAGAGGGGGAAGAGAGGAGGTGAGAGAGAGAGGGAGAGAGGAGGGAGAGAGAGAGAGAGAGAGAGAAAGAAAGAGAGAGGGGGAAGAGAGGAGGTGAGAGAGAGAGGGAGAGAGGAGGGAGAGAGAGAAGGAGAGAGGGGGGAAGAGGAGGTGAGAGAGAGGGGGGGAAGAGAGGAGGTGAGAGAGATAGACAGAGAGAGAGAGAGAGAGAGAAAGCGAGAGGAGGGAGAGAGAGAGAGGGAGGGAGGGAGAGATGTGGAAGGAGGAATAAAGGCATCACAAACCAAAGCCAAGAAAGGAAATCAAAAGATGGAAAGAGTGAGAGAAGGAATGAGAGTATGATTATAAGAGCATTAACCATATTACATTGATATAACAGCAAGAACCTTTACAGCGGAGTCTTTTAATTGGGCGCGTATGTGTGTGTGCAGTGCACATATGTAAGCTGCCGTGTAAAGGTGCATGTCTGTGTGTAAGCGTCTCGACACACACACACACACACACACACACACACACACACACACACACACACACACACACACACACACACACACACACACACACACACACACACACACTCTATTCTGTTGTAAATGAGGCGCATGATGAGCGAGCGGCAGCCTTGAGTGGCCAATCACGGCTCTGAAGGACCGCAGAGACCGTCGCTCCCGCCAACCGCTAGGCCACGGCGCTCGGCTAATTCTCCTCCAATTCGCTCGATTAGCGCCAAGATTGTTCGCTTAAACGGCTTAATTCTCAGCTGGATCAGAACGCCGGTCCCGCACGGACTCTTCAGAACCGACAGACTCTGCCGCAGCTGCGCCACACAATAAAAAAAAAAAGACACACACACACGCACACACACACACACACACACAGAGACACACACACACACACACAGAGACACACACACACACACAGACACAGACACAGACACAGACACACACACACACACACACACACACACACACACACACACACACCTGCTGTCTCACTGCATCAGAACCTAAACACACACCTGCAGCCTCGCAGCAATAACAGGAGAGTAAATACCCTCACACCTGTGCCAGGACTAACAAGGGTGTGTTGACTTAGCGTGGCAGCACAAACAGAGCGAGAGATACACACACACACACACACACAGCCACACACACACACACAGCCACACACACACACACAGCGAGAGATACAGGAGACCAGACTATGGCATGGCCATGGAGGGGGAAGAGAGGATGTGAGAGAGAGAGAGGAGGGAGAAAGAGAGAGAGAAAGAGAGAGAGATGAGAGGGGGGAAGAGAGGAGGTGAGAGAGATGGACAGAGAGAGAGAAAGAGAGAGAGAGAGGAGGGAGAGAGAGAGAGAGAGAAAGAGAGAGAGAGATAGAAAGAGAGAGAGAGAGGCACAAACACAGCGAGAGCTACAGGAGAGCAGGCTATGGCACGGCCGTGAAGGACGGGACAGCCCAGTCAAATGACCTCGTGTATCAGGAGGTGGCATGGTTATCACGGGTCCTTTGTCTTTGTGTGGCCTTATGAAGGAACATTTAACTCCTATTGTAGAATCTTTTGGGGCTGTCAGCTTTGTGGCAAAATTCCATGAAGAACACATTTGAAAGAACAGGACCCTACAATGAACTTTAGAAATAGAATCTAGAACTTTGAAATAGAACCTAGAACTTTGAAATAGCAAAAAGGTTCTGCATGAAACTATAGGCCTACATTGCTTTACTTGCTAAATGGTTCTTGAAAGGGTGAAAAGGATTCTGGGAAGAACCAGGAAGGATTCTTGAGCAATGTGAAATGAAACACCATTCCCGATTGGTGCATTTTGGACGACACATAGCCTAAGGTTTGTTGAGGGAGGAAGTTAGGTGATGGAAACTGATAAGGGTTCTGTATGTGAGGTATTTTCTAAGTATGTATGAGGAACTGTAAACTTATATGGCTCTGCCTTTGTTGAGCGTGTGTGTGTGTGTGTGTGTGTGTGTGTGTGTGTGCCCGTGTGCGTGTACTGTGCGCGTGTGCGTGTGCTTGTTCTTGTTCTTGTGTGCGTCTGCTTGTGTGCGTGTGCTTGTGTGTGTGTGTGTGTTTGCGGCCGCAGACTTACACATCTCTGTTGAAGTAATGTGTGATAAAGGGGTGTGTGTCTGTGTGTGTGTGTGTGTTTGCGGCCGCAGACTTACACATCTCTGTTGAAGTAATGTGTGATAAAGGGGTGTGTGTCTGTGTGTGTGTGTGTGTTTGCGGCCGCAGACTTACACATCTCTGTCGAATTAATGTGTACTGAAGGGCTGTGTGTCTGTGTGTGTGTGTGTGTCTGTGTGTGTATGTGTGTGTATTCGGCTGTAGACTTACACGGCTCTGTCAAAGTAGTGTGTAATGAAGGGGTGTGTGTCTGTGTGTGTGTGTGTGTCTGTGTGTGTATGTGTGTGTAAGCGGCTGCAGACTTACACAGCTCTGTCGAAGTAGTGTGTGATGAAGGGGTGTGTGTGTGTGTGTGTGTGTGTGTGTGTGTAAGCGGCTGCAGACTTACACAGCTCTGTCGAAGTAGTGTGTGATGAAGGGGTGTGCCGCAGCGGCCACGGCGAAGTTGCTGCTTCCGGTGTCCACCAGGATGTTCAGCTGCCAAGACAAACACACACACGTTAGCGTCTCTCCCGGCACAAACACACACGTTAGCGTCTCTCCCGGCACAAACACACACGTTAGCGTCTCTCCCGGCACAAACACACACATAAGCGTCTCTCTCGGCTCAAACACACACATAAGCATCTCTCCCGACTCAAACACACACGTAAGCGTCTCCCGGCTCAAACACACACATAAGCGTCTCTTCCGGCTCAAACACACACACGTAAGCGTCTCTCCCGGCTCAAACACACACACGTACGCGTCTCTCCCGGCTCAAACACAC
>NC_137928.1:4048512-4051012 GCF_963457725.1 Sprattus sprattus
CCTACCGTTTGGGCTGGTGTCCCGATCAACATCTCCATGTAGTAACCTCTTCCCGAATCACCTTGCAAGTTGTTGACCATGTCTAAGAAGTTCACGATACCCGACGGATCCGACGCCAGAGACAGAACATTCCCAGATGTTTCCATTTTTTGCAAGGGAGTTAAGTCCAGGTCTACAGAGGAGTTGAACTTGCCAGCAAAGATTTTAAGAGGAATGGAAAACCTTGAAGTGCAAAAAGAAAAGAAAAGGCACAACACCAACACCCTTACGGGTAACATTCCCTGAGTGTTATCCATGGGAAAAAATACATTCAAGGCAAACTGATTATTCCAAAATTAAAGTGTCAGCTTCTCGTCGTCAACATGGTTCGTAAGTTGTTGTTTTCTTCTGATCGACTGCTTTACACTCAGAGTTGCTGTGAATCTCCGACTGCGGAATGCTTGACAAGACGCTGGAAATAACAGTTTAACGGGGAAAACACTGTAACCATAGCTATACTCGCACCGTGTGAGAGTGAGTCGACAGCGAAAGCGAATTTAAAACTTCCTGATGGCCAGATGACGGATGTGACGACGATGCGAATCTAAACTTTTGCTCCTTCCCAGAGAGTAACAACATGTGACCCTGTGGTATGTCGAGACAGGGAGAAGTCCTGTAGGTATTTAAATGGCCCATATCCTACAAATTCAATTCAATAAAAAAAATAGTAAGATATAAATTCCTTTACATTGGTTGTCGTTACTGTTGATAGAAAGTATGTATAGGCACACATGAACATACCCATTTTATAGAGATACAGAACTAATTATCCACAGAAAGAGAATTGTGGGCTATTTAATGTTTTTTGTCGCTGTGGGGTTTCGTGCAAACCTTAGGAATTTGTGTAAGCAAACTAAAAGTGTATAGGTCCAGATGTATTATAGCCTACTGGATTGAACTTTGCCATTGTAATTCATTTTTTCAAGACAGGGAAAGTGCACAATAAACATTAATCCTGTACAACATGAGAAAATGCCTTCTGCCATGTTCTAGTAGATTGCTATTTTCCACCTGTAGTCCCTGGGCAGGTTGATGGAATAGTACATAAAAACATAATAATAACAAATAAAATTACAAAACAAATAACATTCAAAGCAGATTCAACATGACATGGGATCTGTTTGATGTTGGCCCCTAAGATGTAAAGCTAGGCTGCTCCCCAACACAGACACACACACACACACACACACACACACACACACACACACACACACACACACACACACACACACACACACAACTTAGACCCAATATCGTCACTAATAACCACTCTAAGGCTCAACCATCTCATGTAAACAATGATTGAATAGGATTGTTTTAGGACAGTTTTTTTTATTTATTTGATCAAATAGGATATTTTGGAACACTTGTACTTCCGTAGGTTATGTTCCGTTGAGTGAGGGGCATTTCTGAATGATTTGACTGAATTTGCATAGGCTATCTGAGCGCAAACACAAAGGGGATTTTATAATCTGCCATTAAAAAAAAGTCTAAGATACAGATCCATTTCCTTTAGCTCGCGTCTTCATCCCCTGGCTACAGCCCGCTGATCCATGTGATTTCATGAAAATGACCCGCTGACCTGGTACTTAAGTGCCATTAAGGTGGAGACTCCCCCGGGGGCTACAATCACGTGACCGATGTCGCAGCCTGGACGACATGATCAGCGTACCGTAATAAGAGAGCGAGAGAGAGATATAACGTCTCGACACCGGCCGCTATGTTGCAGACTGCAGAAGTAAAGATCGATTCCTTAAAAGCCGGGCGCATCCAATGTAGGGCTACTGTTTATCACTGGGCAGCAGTGTGGTTGCTGGTCTCATGTATGAAGAGTAGATGGCAATAAACTGCGGAATTACAGTGAACAATTCTGAGGAAATGTAATAATGGCTATTAGTTTAAATATGCTGATTTTGTCGAGTATCCCATTTAATCCCTACATGATCAAAAGGCTGCACTGTTTTCTGAGCTTGCACGTGATCGTTGGAATGGGAATCTGAAAAACACCCGATTTGTGGTTGTAATTTCTGTTTCAGACCACACGAGGGCGCCGCACACCATTTTACGCCAACGTTTGACCCCTCCTTCCCCCTCCGTCTCCCTTCCCCCACTCACTCGGTGTTTTCCGACGCACTGGGCAGCAAATTAGCCAGATTAGTGGAGTGAGCGTCCGCGCAGTTTGGTGTGCAAATCTCCCTTTGCCGGAACATTGCTTCCTAATCTTAGCCGAGCGCCAGTTGCGTTCTACTAATGAAAGCCACGGAAGGATGACCGTTCTGAGGAGGAAGAAGTAGAAGAAAAAAAAGCTGCATTCTCCTTTCACCTTAAGACAGAGACACTCCTCCTCCTATCCCCCCCCCCCTCTCTCTCTCCCTCTCTCTCTCTCTCTCTCCTCTCTCTCTCCTCTCTCTATCCCTTCCCTTCCCTGCCCCTCCCTCGCCTCTGCCCAATCCCCTCTTGC
>NC_137928.1:4068512-4071012 GCF_963457725.1 Sprattus sprattus
CACACACACACACACACACCACCCCCATGTAATTGAGCCATTAGTTGCTGGCCCATCTGCCCCCCTCTGCATCTCTGCTCTCTGCTTCCCCGGCTACACTGCAAAAAATGCCCCTCTAGATTTAAGACAAATAATTACATATTTAAGCAGGATTTTGCTTAAAACAAGCAAATTGGGCTGCCAGTGCGTTAAGCAAATTTGGCTTGTTAAGATTTCTTAAAATAAGTAATATTTGCTTGAAATAGGTAAAAATAACCTTACCAAGAAAGCACTAGGTAAGTACAATTTAGCTAGAAACAAGACCAACTAGATTTTTCATCTCAATATAAGAGTAATAACACTAGGTTAGAAAAGCATTTTTTGCAGTGTAGCACCTGTTCACTGGGGCCAATTTATATGCTCGCCGCCCCCTAATCCCGCGCAGACTGCCAGCCCCTCGATCTGTTTCTCACCTCGTTCCCTGCATTCCTCCGCCGTGCCTCACAATTCTCCAGAAGCATCAGCGGAGGGCCGTGAAACGCTGCTGCTGTGATCAGGCAGGCGAGTAAACGAGCAAAACGAGCGAACGAGCGAACGAGCCAGCCGCGAGTGTCAAGTCGTTACGCCCCAAATTGTTCCTTGATGCGCCATTACCCAGAATGCAAGTGTCACAATTAAGACTGGGGGGGGGGGGAGGAGGGCTGTAATGGCACGAATAGACTCTCGCGTTTGTCATCTGCGCTTTTATTTCCCGCGCTCCCCTCGTAGTCGCAAAAATAAGCAGCGAGATGATCGCTCTCGCCGCCTTACTAATTAAACTCTCATCATCGTCTGCATAATGGCCCTATAAGGTGTTTATTAGCTGTTGGCTTGTGAGTGATAAGTTCATAAGACCAGTAATAAAGGGTCTATGGTGTCTAGGAGGGGATGAATGGAGACTAAAAAAAGCTGTTTAAATGACCTAGTAAACACTATAATAGCAATAGCAACACCTTCATTTGATACAAAATAGCATCTGACACAGTTTCTTAGCCAGAGTCAGCAGATTTACTCTTGACTGCGATTAGGCAGAACATGAATGAAAAGACTGACTGGCTTATAGCAGAACCTGCGCTAGTTAGTAGCATATGCTCTGGGTATTAAAACAAATCAGACCCATATTAGTGCGATTAAGCACATTATGTCGATGTGAAGTTGCTATTGGGTGGTAGATCTTCTTATGAAGACTTTCGGATCTTGTGTCAAACACACACACACACACACACACACACACACACACACACACACACACACACACACACAAACAAACACACACCCACACACACTCACACTTTTTTTAATTTACATTTTAAAACACTGCGTACTACCTTTCCACTTAGCGAGTGGCTACAGCGTAGCACACAGACGGTTCTTTGACATACAGTCATCGTCAGCACTAGTCTTTGGAGGGCACGTCAGACACACAAACACACACACACACACACACACACACACACACACACACACACACACACACACACACACACACACACACACACACACTAGTCTTTGGAGGGCACGTCGGGGACACACACACACATGGCCGTCCAGCGGGACGTCGTGGGGACACTGGCCTTTCCTGGGGTCTCCTCAGCCATGACGGGGAGTGATGTGACAGGACGTATGCAGGGGTCTTTTGGGCACATCTCCTCTCAGGCCCTGCCAAGAGACCCAGAAGAGAGGAGAGGAGAGGAGAAGAGAGGAGAAGAGAGGAGAGGGGAGGAGAGGAGAAGAGAAGAGATGGGAGGAGAGGAGAGGAGAGGACAGGAGAGGAGAGGGGAGGAGAGGAGAAGAGAGGGGAGGAGAGGGGAAGAGAGGAGAAGAGAGGAGAGGGGAGGAGAGGGGAATGAGGAGAGGAGGGGAGAGGGGACGAGCCCAGACGTTTGGGAACAGATGGGGGTAACAGCTACCTCCACAGACTGCTGGTCTAAGTGCCCTTAACCCTCTCCCCTTCTCATCCCTTCCTTTCTCTCTCTCTCTTCTCTCTCCTCCCTCTCCTCCCTCTCTCTCTTTTTTACATATATGCCACTCAATACCTCTCTATATCTCCCTCACCTTCTCTTATCCCCCCTCTAATTTTCTCCCTCCCCTTTTCTCTCTCTCTCTCTCTCTCTCTCTCTCTCTCTCTCTCTCTCTCTCTCTCTCTCTGGCACTCTTAGGCATCCAGACAATCTTGAGCCGTGGCCATCTGTGTAGGAGTCAATCCCAGCGAGAGCTTCAACTGTAAAGTGAGATCACCAGTGTATATGTGTGTGTGTGTGTGTGTGTGTGTGTGGTGAGGTGTGATATGGTGTGATGTGGTGTGTGTGTGTGCGGCGAGAGCTTCAACTGTAAAGTGAGATCACCAGTGGCACAGAGACTGCTGCATTTTGGCATTGACATCTCCTTTTTTCTTCTTTTCTTACCCTCTCGTCTCTCGTCCATTGGTGTGAAAGCAACCATCTCACCAGAATATGCACACTGTCCAAGTTTAGGAAGTCAG
>NC_137928.1:4076012-4093512 GCF_963457725.1 Sprattus sprattus
TGTTAGCCTTCTAATCCAATTCAGTCTGAAGCATGCTGATAGCCCATGAGACTGACAGTCTTAGTGGCCTTAAAATGACCCTATACTGTACTGAAAAAAATCATGCTGCAGATATCGTCCATTTAGAGGATGGCTACTCCATAAACACTGACAAAAACAAGGTTGAGCTGAAAGAGACAGCCGCCCACCTCATCTGAAATTAGTTGTGAAATTGATTTCTCTCTCACGGTCTCTTTCTCTCCTGGCATTGATTGTGTGTTTGTTTGTTTGTTTGTGTGTTTGTTTGTTGAGGGATGCCATTATTATTATTGTCCTTAGGCACCGGGTGCTTCCTTTGGAGGCGAAGGAATTAACGTCCTCAAGGTCAATGAGTAGGTGGGGGCCAAGGCTTTACTTAAGCCATGTCTGCCATTTACAAGTGCCTATGATAACATGCAGATGGACCTCTCTCGGTTTTCCAAAAATATGTTATGTTGACTAAATTCAGAAAAAAAACCTTACCGGTAGCCTGTGACATTTCCCAGCTGTAGCAGTAACGGTGTATAGTTCCCTATTCAGCTAACAAAACCGTGTGCGAAGAAAAAAAAGAACGACACTACCTCCTTCTTACAAACAAAACAATTGTAAAACTTTATTCGCCATCAAGTTATCCACCTCATTTGACTAATAGAGAGATATATCTCCGCGTTATTCGAGAGCGAACGAGCTTTTTGATGGTCTGCACGCACACACCTTGTTGTCTGAGAGGCGGGAGCCTCTGCTCCTTTAAGGCCGTGAGGAATTAAACCGGCAGCGCGAGGCAGGGGAGAGTGTTATTCTGTAATGCTCAAAGGCAGAGAGGAGTAGCGCATGCAGGGACCAATGCCATTATACCGGCTGGGGGAAGAAGATGCGCGAGCTTGCTGCCTTATGGCCGGAGAGAGGTGGTGAAGATGGTCTGAGTTTGGGATCTAATCATTCTGTCTACCGCTTTAGCTTTTTAACCACACTTGGTTTCCATTGTTGTTGAATTTATCATGACTTCCTTTTGTTTTTCAGTTGGTTTTTAATTTTTTTCCAATTCCTTTTTTTTTCTCTCTCTCTCTCTCTCTCCTCCGGACATGCTTTCGTTTTATTCGTTTCTTACTTATTTTCAATGACACATTTGATTTGCGCATTCTTACTCCCTAAGTTTAGTTTTTTGCGTTCGTTTGTTTTCCACCCGTTTTACCACCTGCTTGCAGTACGGAGCCGCTGCCTTTTGCCATCGCCGCCGTCGCTCTGACTCAGCATCGCACCTGGACGACCGTGCGCGGAAGCCTCTTCAGCTGCTCTGTGAGGCGCACGCGAGGCAACAGCCAGGAAACACCGGAGCACACGGCGGCAGCAGCAGCAAGCGCGGCGCAGGAGTTCCATCGCAGCTTTAATAACCTAGACAATCACACAAGCACATCCGCCCTTCCAGCGCAAAGACGGGAACGGGTGAAAAGGAATCGGAGCACCAGCCCTCGGAGCGCGCCAGTGTCAGAGAGACGCGGAGATAGCCACACTGTAAACCCCCTTCTTTTTTTCCGCGGAAAGCTGGACTGCTTTTCTTATAACCTTGCAACTGGCACATTTAAGGGTGATCAAGAAGAACCACTGGACAAAGTGCGTGGACTGAGAAGAGGAAAAAGCCTAGCTGAGGGATTGAAAGGAGCGGGGCATGTGGATATTGGCTTTTATCTTTTCCCAGAGCATCTTGAATGGTTAGTCTCAATTTTTTTCTTAATTTTCTCTTCATTAGCGGGGGGAAAACTTAATTGACCTCCGAGTTTCCTCCACGTGCTATGCAAAGCTGGCATAAACGGGGTCGTGGTGAGATAGGAAAACTCACCCGTGATGCAAATTCATTGAAACATTACAGTGGTGCCACGGGTGGTCACCTATGCACAAGGAGGGTTGACGGGCGAGGCTGCCACTGCGCTGTGCTCCTTTAAGCTTACCTTGTCACATAATTTGGCCCCCTAACAGCAATCAACTGCATGCACGACTTGAGCAGCACAGCAGAGCCATTAAATGATATTCATATAAGTAGAAAAGGCTATACATGTTGTCAATATGTTTAGGATTATAGGGGGGGAGGGGGAGGGGGGTGGGGGGGGGCAAGCACATGATGCGCCTTTTTCGTCATGTTTTGTGCGTGTGAACTATTAATTGATACGACCTCGATCTTAGCTGGTGTTTTTAGAATATTTTTTTTGGTAAAGATTTTCTTTTCAAGTCGAATCCCAGCATTTTTACGTCCTGTTTAAACGGGATATTGATCTGTGCCATGACTGACGTATTTTATATAATTGCATATCCCCCCCCCCCCCCCCCCCCTCTGTCCCCACCAAACATTAATGTGGATAACTGTTTTGAAAATAAGTGGCTAAATTGAGGGGGAATACCATTTAAAGGAATAGTCCATGATCTACATTTTAGTATTTCTCCTGCCAAATTATTTGTCCACCAATGTATGTAAAAGATTCCTTACAATGGAAGTATTTTACAATCAAATAATATAAACGTACACTCATGCAAGGCATTTCACTATTACTATCACTTGGTACAATTATTTGTATTTGTAAGATATTTTTGTTCCATGGTTCCAGGGAGTCTTAATCTGTGTATTTTTAGTCTTTGCATGTTTTAGTGATGCAAGGGTGTAAATAAGAAAAAAAAAAAATGTTCTTTTTTGGGTGACCTGGTGAATTAGTCGAGGAGAGACTGTTGTGAAGGCGCGTCCCTCGAAAAGCCATCCAAATTAAAAACTAGGCGACAAATAATCTTACAGGAGATTATAGAGATTAATGCCGGGGAGTGGAATGTTTGAAGGAAGCTGGCAGGCCACGCAGCCTATAAGACAGACCTCAGGAGATTGAAGAAGCGTACAGCCTCCCTCCACTTGGTGTGCCTCTTGGATGGCTGCAAAACCATGGAAAACTCTATCTGTGTAAATGCACTGTAGCCATGCAATGCGTAGAAGTGTGCTATGCGGTTCTTTAGAATGTGCATCTGTGTATGCGTGTGAGAGGTTGTGTGTGTGTGTGTGTGTGTGTGTGTGTATGAATGTGTCTGTTTGTGCATACGACTGGCTGTGTGTATATGCGGGCAAGAGCATGTGATGTGTGAGTGTATGTGTGTGTGTTTATGTGTGTGTGTGTGTGTGTTTATGTGTGTGTGTGTGTGCGGATGTGGATACACACATCCGAGAGCATGCAGTGCAAAGCCACCCAAGTCCTTTATCCTCTCCTTTCCCCAGATACATCCATATATAGCTGTGTGTGTGTGTGTGTGTGTGTGTGTGTGTGTGTGTGTGTGTGTGTGTGTGTGTGTGATTTGAATGGGCGCAGGCTTCAAGACAAACAACCACGGGTGCAATACAGTCTGGTCTGGGGAGGGAGCGCGGGGCTACGGCCAGTGGATGAAAACAGGGCTAGGGTGTGTTCACAGAGACAGAGCTGGGGTGGGGGGGGGGAAGAAGAAGGTGCTGGGCGATCATGGTGGTGGGTGATGGTGGCGTGTGTTGGTGGGGGGGGGGGGTCGGTAAGGGGGGGGTGAGTGGGTGGGTGGGAGTGCTGAAGAAAATGGAAAGAGCCTCGTGTGTGTGTGTGTGTGTGTGTGTGTGTGCTCTGTCTGCCACCGAAAATGACAGACAGAGCGAAAAAATAAAAAGGAAACAGGCAGTAGGGTTTGACAAGCGACCGGTGATGGAAAGCCGTATTGAAAACCCTTTTCTGACAATTATTTGTTTTGATAAAAAAAAGACAAATAGATATATATCCAGAGTGTGTTCTGCACAGTGCATCTATGCGAGAACGCTTGAGAGGACGACAGTCATTTTGAAATGGGTGAGAACGTTTGCACGGACAATTCTCCCCTGCAAAAACAAATCGACAACAAAAAAAGGGAGAGAGAGAGAGAGAGAGAGAGAGAGAGAGAGAGATAAAAACACATCCACCCTCCAGTGTTGGTGAAGAGAGGGCAGTAATGGTGAACGCTTGGTTGTAGCCCGAGCATCAAGCTGTATGTGTCTCCTGCAGGCAACCCTCAATTCAAGCAGCTCAGCTAGCTCTGTTAGAAGCACCCCCCAACACCAACCCTCCAAGGCCCCCCCTCCCCAAAAAAAATAAAAAAAAATCTGATTTATTTTGTAATAACTTCATATTGAAATAGCACCTCCCTCTCCTCAGCGTCCTCAGAAACTCATAAAAGAACAATAAGACTTCACCATTAATCACCAAGCCTCTGTGCCTGTGGATTGAGTGACTGGCGAGGCTGTCCACTGGAACAGTGGGACTGTACCATCTCACAACACTCACACACACACACACACACACAGCCTGCCTGCGCAGGATTACACCCTGTGGAAAATGTTCAAAATGCTATCTTAGAGGGATGTTTAATCTATTTTGGACGCTCTTGTGAAATGCTCCTGGTGGACAAAAAATGTGAAAATGAATGAGGAAGGGAGAGAGAGAGAAAGAGAAAGAGAGAAAGAGATAAAGAAAGATGGAGAGGGGAGCAAGAGAGAAAGAGAGAGATTTGGGGCTTGGAATGGGATTATTTTTGCATGGTGTTGAGGGGGGGAGACGGCTTATTTATTTTAAATTACATGTTGGGTTTTCAGTTAGACTGGCTACAACGCATAACCTTGCAGTGCCTTTCTGTTTTATATTTCTCTCCCTTCCTCTCTCTCTCTCTCCCTTCCTCTCTCTCTCTCTTTTTCTCTCTCTCTCTCTCTCTCTTCCTCTCTCTCGCTCTCTCTTTTTCTGTCTCTCTCTCAGTTGTATCTCCCCCCCAAAAAAAAGAATCTGGCTTTTTGAGTTTGATTTACTACATGCTTCTTAGCCCGTCTCTATGGAAACGTCCATTATGCAAACAGTAGTGGTGTAGAGTGTTAACTAAGGCTATTGTGGAGCTGACCCCGGAAGTGCAGTCGCTCCTCTCTGCTGATACCTGCTCATTGTTTGTGTGCGATGCCTGAATGTCATCTTTTAACGGTGCATTTCTAGCGCAGGCTCATCTCAATATGCATGTGAGATTATTTCCATTTAAAAAAAAAAAATGTATTTATTATATTTATGAATGACAGGCAAACGGAACTATATCATCAAATTCCAGCTTGACATATTTCACACATGTAATGTCGACCTGTGAGCGTAATAATGACATTCCAAATCGTATTTCCTTGATATTTTTCTTGGCAAAATCCAAGGCCGTATAATTCTCACAATTTTCAAACAAGTAATTTCAGTGAGTGTCATATGAGAGCCCGCTGGGGTAGAGAGACTCAGGGTATTTTTTCTCCTAATGATGCCCCAAGGCCAAGGGCGTCACTGTGTCTTTAATAATGGGGGGGGGGGGGGGGGGCAGGAACCGATCCATTATGTGACTGAGTCAAATCTGTCCTCTCGCATTATCCTGTATGACCTCATATATTTTACCTACGTATATAGGCTGCCCTTTAGGCTTTTGGGAGAGTTGGGGGCGGGGGGGGGGGGGGGGGGGGTTTGCTTGTGGGCAAGTATTACTGTATGCATGTTACATATGTATATATATATATATAGATAGATATATATTTGTATTTGTATATTTTGTGAGTTTATATGCTAAAGGGTGATTGCAAAGGTACGTACAGAAGTGTATACATTTAAATGAAAATCATTTTCTACAATGTACGTACCTACCATGGCAACTGGGCAGAAGGTTTTATTTCAAGTCCACTTGTTGACACCAAAGCATTGCATATATAAATATCATAATAGGCATGAAAACAGGTCCCCTTCAGGACAGAACTATACCTTAGAGAAATTCCATTTGATTAAAATGTTATAATCACACTATTATTTCATGAAAACATAGAACAAATGCAGGCCTGCGTTTTCTTTGAAATACTTTTTGCAGCTCAGGATAATGCTCAATCAATCACAGATCCACCACTCCAGAAGTGAGAACTTTGGGAGGGTTCTGTGTTCTGTGCGTTAAGCTCTATTCATGAAAATGGAACAGGGTCCAGGCACACATGACACTTTGATACTCTGGTTTAAATTTCATGCTCAGATTTCAAGACAAATATCTGTAAATTGCAGATTACAACTGCACAACAAATGGATTATAATTATATTCTCTTTGAATTTTAAAGATTAGGGAAATGTAATATTGTGGTGCAGGCCTACCATTAAAAAAAACAGGTAAGGGGACAGAATGTGCTGACCATTATGCTGATGCTTGGCTGCTCCTGAAGCATTTAGTCTGCAGCTCTTTATAGTATATTGAGTTCATGTTAGTCTGACTACTGAGGACTGCTTGTTCCTCATGAAGTAAAAAAATACATTTTAATTGCTCACTAATTTAGCCAAGAACACAGGCTTCTCCGCACGTCAAGTTGACGACTCTAAATCAGACTGAGATTCAAGAGTGCCACCTATAGAATCGATAAAACATGGTTTACTGATAAAAGCTTTAGGACATTTGAAATTTGCGAGCACGAGTGTTTCTCCTATAAAATAATCCGTCATCTTCCTCTTCCTCTTTTGTATTGTTCTCCCTTCCCTTTTATCCGTGACGGGAAACTCGTGCATAGAAAGATGTCACTATCCCACAATCCCACTCAACACCACTTGCTCTGGGTCATTAATAAAACGTTGCCATAACAACAGAGACGTTTATGCGTATGCAACCGAATTCCTCGCACCGTCGGCTAAAAGTCCCCCCCCCCCCCCCCCCTCGGTCAGTAGGTTAGATGAGAACTGAATTTTTCTGACAAATGTATTCATATTTCTTAAAGCTAAATCCTGGACAATACTGGGTGGGAAAAACACCACTGTTTTAAATATTGGGTGGGATACACCCCCCCCACCCCCCTACGAGAAACCTCTCTGCCCAAGGCAAATCTGATTCAAACTGATCCTGACTGCTGTGGTTGCGTCGTCATTCACCAGCATAGATACGAGAGGCCCATCTGAGGCCGAGCCCCTAGACCGAGCGCCCGTCTGCAGACTCAGCTAAGAACGCTCCGTTCTGCCCACTACCCGTCTGGGGGCATTCAAATATATGCTGCCTCAAACTCATGAACACGCTGTTATTATAATTACATAAATGGATACCTTGGCAAAGTTAGATTTTTCAGGAAAAAAAGAGATGATAGAGAAAAAAAGAGAGAGAAAGTGAGATACTGAGAAAGAGAGAGAGAGGGAGGGAGGGAGGGAGGGAGGGGAGAGGGGAGGGGGGGAGAGGGGAGGGGGGAGAGGGGGTTGAAATAGCAATGTGACCCAGGGAAGGCCAACACAAAGCCATTAGTCTAAATAAAGGTTTTGATTTGAGCAAATTTGGCTGTGAGGAACCTGTGTTCCGTGGGAGTTGCTCTACTGGGGGCAATTAAGCCAGCGCACTGATTAAGCTTCCATCTGCTGTAGATGCGAGGTGTTCCTGATAGACTTACAGCCTATTATCTGGCTAAAGCTACAGAGGCAGCTCTGGGCTGGGACAGGGCAAGAGGCTCTTAGTCACGGGGCAAACCGGAGTGGAGGCTTCAGAAGTTGCCCCTAAAATCTGCCCAAACCCCCCCCCCCCCCCCCCCCCCCCCCGCAATCCCTAATTTCAATTTGCACACCCTCCAAAGAATTAAGAATAAATAAAACAAATGTATTTAAGTCAGGTCTACAAACAAATAAATTAAGATGAGAGAAATCAGGGGCAAATACATGGAACATGACACAAGTGATTTTTTTTTTTTTTTTTTTTTTCTGTTGTCCCTTTTAACAGATGTAATACATTTAGCTCAGCGCCTTCCTACTCGAAGCACTATAAAATATTTTTGGGACCGTTGCCACCCCTCAAAACCAATATTTTAGAACAGCATGCTAGCGCCTGAACCTCTGCGCTCTAAGATGAGTCATTTCAGAGGAGTGCTGTTTAGCATTAGACTCGAGCAGGGATGGCAGATAGGTCTTAATTGGCTCCCGAAAAAGCATCAGTTGTCCCCATGTCACATTGAATTATCACAAAGGTGTCAGACAAGTCAAACTACAGAAAATGCCCTTTATGTCCAACATTCTTTTTTTTTTTTAGATGATTCTTGTTTTTCTTTTTCTCTCTCTCTCTCTCTGTTTCATTTAACATCTGGTTTTTTTGTTTTGTTTGTCTGGCTTTGAAACATCAAGGCAGTCACTTGGTGCTCCCTGGAGATATATAGATACATCTCACTCTTTAGTGTATGTCCTGTGTGATTTCATGGAAGTCTTACCTTTTTCTGTGAATTTCCCTGCTAATTACATGCTTAAGAACGTGTTTGTATTTTTCCCCTTTGCACCAATCAGAGAATGTTGCCCGAAGGAAGGGTTTTTGATAACAGATTCTTTGATAGTTCCAGAATGCCAAAGACAAATGGGTGGATGCTTACAAATTAAAGGAGGATTATGGTAGAAATTCTGGAATAATTCACATTATATGTATATATATATATTTAAATATAAATTATATATATATATAGTATAGATTTATTAGTATATATTATTTCTCCAAATGTGATAGATTTTAGAGTTTACACACAATGCTTTGTCAAATAAAAAAGAAGCCATTTTAAGTGCAGTGGGGAAATGGGTGTTTGGGAAATGGATTCCATAGCTGCAAGCTATCTTTTCACGTTCCACATTCCAAGTGGCAGACAGTTTATCCATCGTATCTTATAGCACGGTGTTAGCACACAATGTTATGTACTAAATACTAAAAACTTGATCCACAATCTATACAATGGACAGGGAAATGGACACCTTATTCAGCACTACGCATCATTGCAGCCAAACTCCCAGCCAACCCAATGCTATTGGTATGTAGAAACTGCCTCTTTAAATCCTGGCTTAAAATCACCCCTCAGGTAATCTCTTTTTCCTCCATTTTAAATTCATAGTTTTTTGTATTTTTTTTTTTTTGCACTGTTCCAAATGTGGCCTTGCAGAGAGGGGGGAGAACAACAAAGATTGGCCTGTTTTCTGCAGGCGAGATGAGCAATGCCAATATCATGGCGTGTTAAGGTTCCCCCCCCCCCCCCCCCCCACACTCATGGATGCTCCACGGCTCTGCACATCATGGTCATTACCATCCCCACCACCACCACCGCCGGCACGGCATCGCCACGTTGTCTTCGTTAGACGCTCAACGTTCGAACACACAGTCATACATACGAAACAATCCTTCAAACTGAAATAAATCCAATAGGGATTTAGCCACTGAAGAAAAAGAAGAAGAAGAAGAAGAAAAAAAAAAACAGGCAGCCAAAGCATTTAAATGGGTTTTGAATATAATGTTCAGAATCAAATGCTGTATTTCTATTCACTTAGAATATTTTCTCCTGTGGTAGTCTACTGGCCCTAATAGTGCCATTCTTATTAATCTAGAGGGGTCGAGCCTTGCTGCACTGCATACACAATCAGGCGGGTTAAACTGGCCTGGCAAATGTTTATGAAGTGTAATTGCACAGCGGCCCTCCTCTGAGGCTGCGCTGGAGGAAGCTCCTCTACAGCTGGACTTCTCTAAGGCAGGGCTGGACTCTGAGGCAGCGCTTGAGAAAGCTCCTCTACAGCTGGACTTCTCTAAGGCAGGGCTGGACTCTGAGGCAGCGCTTGAGAAAGCTCCTCTACAGCTGGACTTCTCTAAGGCAGGGCTGGACTCTGAGGCAGCGCTTGAGAAAGCTCCTTTACTGCTGGTCTTCTCTGAGGCAGGGCTGGACTCTGAGGCAGCGCTTGAGAAAGCTCCTTTACTGCTGGTCTTCTCTGAGGCAGCGCTTGAGAAAGCTCCTCTACAGCTGGACTTCTCTAAGGCAGGGCTGGACTCTGAGGCAGCGCTTGAGAAAGCTCCTCTACAGCTGGACTTCTCTAAGGCAGGGCTGGACTCTGAGGCAGCGCTTGAGAAAGCTCCTCTACAGCTGGACTTCTCTAAGGCAGGGCTGGACTCTGAGGCAGCGCTTGAGAAAGCTCCTTTACTGCTGGTCTTCTCTGAGGCAGGGCTGGACTCTGAGGCAGCGCTTGAGAAAGCTCCTTTACTGCTGGTCTTCTCTGAGGCTGCGCTTGAGGAAGCTCCTCTACAACTGGACTTCTCTGAGGCAGCGCTTGAGAAAGCTCCTTTACTGCTGGTCTTCTCTGAGGCTGCGCTTGAGGAAGCTCCTCTTCAGCAGGGCTTTAGCTCTGGTGGAAGCTCCTCTACAGCTGGGCTTCAGCTCTGGAGAAGCTCCTCTACAGCAGGGCTTTCCAGGACTCTGTGCTAATATGTAATAACTGTTACCCCCGATGCCTTGCATTTACATACCCTTAGTTCTCACACAGACGCAGACTGACTCACACAGAAACACACACATATAGACACGCACACACACACACACACACAGGAACACACACACACACACACACAGACGTTGACTGGCTGCATAATGAAGGCTTCTGCACGAAGACTTTAAAAAAGCGAGCGTCCAGGAGTCTAATTAGTACGAAGGCACGGGAGACTGAGGTGCTAACTTCGAGCGAGTGTAAAATTTAATTACAAATCAGAGGATGTCCTCAGACCGATTCTGCTGAATAAGGACAGTATAATTGCACGAGCCCTATGTTAATGTCTTTCACATTGAAATGTTAACTGTATCATTTAGCCCCGCATTGGGAAAAAAAAGGGAGGGAAGAAGGGGGGTGGGAGAAAAAAAAAAAGAAAGAGAGAAAAGAGAAAAGCCCTCAGCCTAGATGTAGATGTTTGATGAGGCATGGAAGGTGGTGGCGCAGTTGGCATTTTTAATGTCAACATCTCCCAGTTGTGCGTTTGGTGCCAATCTGAATGCCCTCCTCTTATCTGTGGTGAACTATCCCAGTGCCTAGCGGCACCTTTCTCCATATCTGTGTGCGTGTGTGTGTGTGTGTGTGTGTGTTTGTGTGTGTGTGTGTGTGTGTTTGTTTTCTGTTGTCATGCTACATGCTGGGCCTCACTGATAACTAAGGTGGATCATAAGTAGGTTACAGTAAGGCAGGACCTGGTTGGGATAGACAGGCTGGCAGAGAGACAAATGAGTGTGGCTCTTCTCCTCGACGTTGTGATTTATTTTTAAACATGGCAGCCACGCTGAAGATGTAAGAGCAAGTTTGAGGCTGTTATTTTTAGGTGGTCATTTTTTAAGGTGCTGTCATTTGTGTGTGTGTGTGTGTATGTGTTTGTGTGTGTGTGTGTGTGTGTGCATGTGTGTGTGCATGTGTGTGGGTGTGAGTATGTATGTGAGTGTGTGCGTGCATGCCTGTGTGTATGATGAGCTGTGGACATGAGGTTGACCCTTTTATAATTAGGGGAAACACACAGGGACCTGGTGAGAGGTCCCCAGAAACCGCATCAGGAAACTCTTGCCTGTTTTTTTCATTTCTTTAGACCAGCGCTGTTGTTCCCCCCCCCCCCCCCCCCCCCCCCCTCACACTCTCGGTTTTAGGGTGCGTGTGTGTGTGTGTGTGTGTGTGTGTGTGTGTGTGTGTGTGTGTGTGTGTGTGTGTAGGTGCGGGAGAGACAGAGCACCCAAAGCACCACTGCAGGAGGAAACTCAAAATGGAGGCCAGGCTGAGGCAGACTGGGGCAACTCGCTGCTAGTGTTTTCTTTTCTTTTCTTGATTTTTTTTTTTTTTTTTACATTTCCTTTTAATTTTCTTTTCTTTTGAATATAAAATTGACCCTGAGGAGGGCAGGTGTTTTTCGAGGTATTTCACTAAGAGGAATACGTTATCCTGTGCCCTTTGTCATATTTTAAGGTGCACATTTTCTTCCATCGTCGTCAGGGAAGGAAAATGATGAGAGCGGAGTGAGAGAGGGCTGATATAAAAACATGTCCCGGGAGGTTGTGAACCCCTCTATTTTCTAGCCACAGACCTCATCTCCTCTGGCTCCTCCAGGGATTGCTGTGTTCTCCACATTGCGGCGTTTTTTGTCAGTGCGATGCAGAGAGTAGGCTGTTGGATAGATCTATGCAGAGCCTTGGCAAACATAGACTGCCGTGGGCCAGATCTGGGCCAGATCTAAGCCAGGTGTGTTTGAGAGTCGGCTGCTGGTCATGCATCGTATCGTTAGGTGGTCTCCTCACGTCTGCAGGCCAGCCAGCTTTTGGCTGTTTATCAGAAAAACAACCAAACAAAAACAAAACCTTCTAGCAAAACCTTCAGTTGATGCTGCATTTTTTGTGGTATTATGATACGCAAGGTTTATTATATGGATTGGATTACACATATAATCTGCAGACTGCATACCGCTGTTAGTTAGCTGGTTACATATCTCGACTGTGATATTTTTAAATATTTGATAAAAATATAATGTTTTTTTTTTTTAAAGAGTATGCTGACTAATTATCTTTTCAATTTAATCATTTGGGAAAAGAAATGGACATTGAGGAATACTGTTGGGACTTTTTTGATTTATACATTAACAATTTGCCCGGCCCCTAGTTACACACATGCCTTTTTGATGTTTCCCCCCCCTTTAAACGTCCCATTAGGGTGTGGGTTGCCCAAGGTTTATTAGGTGCTGTGCTTTCTTCACTATCAGCCCTTCCCCAGAAGTGATTATGCTAATTGCTGTTTGATCAGATGATTAAATTTTAATTCGATTAATCCCGTGCACTAAATGCTTTGAATACATTTGCGTCAGCCTGGCGACATGGCATGATGATGGAACCCCTGTCCCCTTGCTCAAGGAAGAGAGATGGCTGGACGCAGGAAGGGAGCGGTTTTTCCCTCAGTGATGGTAGATGTGCAGTGAGATTGGTGACGGTAGATGGGCAGTGAGATTGGTGACGGTAGATGGGCAGTGAGATTGGTGACGGTAGATGGGCAGTGAGATTGTTGACATTCGATGTTCAGTGAGATTGGTGATGGTAGATGTGCAGTGAGATTGGTGATGGTAGATGGGCAGTGAGATTGGTGACGGTAGAGATGCAGTGAGATTGGTGACGGTAGATGGGCAGTGAGATTGGTGACGGTAGATGGGCAGTGAGATTGGTGACGGTAGATGTGCAGTGAGATTGTTGATGGTAGATGGGCAGTGAGATTGGTGATGGTAGATGGGCAGTGAGATTGGTGACGGTAGATGGGCAGTGAGATTGGTGACGGTAGATGGGCAGTGAGATTGGTGACGGTAGATGGGCAGTGAGATTGGTGACGGTAGATGTGCAGTGAGATTGTTGATGGTAGATGGGCAGTGAGATTGGTGATGGTAGATGGGCAGTGAGATTGGTGATGGTAGATGGGCAGTGAGATTGGTGGTTTTTCCCTCAGTGATGGGATTGGCGGTTTGAAGGGGTAGAGTGTTGGTCCCTTGTTTCTTTAAAAAGCAAAAAAAAAAATGGAGATGTATATTTAATTCATTTTTAAAATTCCGCACTTCGGTTTTCAGAACATTCACACACACTTACCTGTTAGCTTCACAGAGCTTCCATTTTAAAATGCACTTACAATAGGTCCGTAGGCCATGGAAAAGGTTTCTCCTTTACCCAAGGCTCTAAGTAGAACCACATTGACTCTTTAAGGTTCTTATAGAGTGGCAGGGTGGAACCGTTCAGGAAAGGTCGGGTTGGGGCGACAGTGGTTCAGGAGGTAGAGAAGTCGTTTGGTAATCAGAAGGTTGCTAGTTCGATTGAGCGTCCTTGAGCAAGACACTGAACCCCTAATTGCTCCTGATGTGCAGTGTGCCATCAGTGTAAATGTAAAGTGTGTAAACATCCCTGTAAGACGCTTTGGATAAAAGCGTCTGCTAAATGTAAAGGAATGGATATATTCCACAACGAGAGTTTACATAACAGCTGCTCATTTTAACGCACGCTTCAGTCTTTAAAAGTTTGATCAGGATGGGTGCGTCACGGGGGAGCACAGCACACCCATGACCTTGGTGTTGTGAGCACCTTGCTACACCAGTTGCGTTGCCAGGGTAAGGGCTCAGATACACATACGCGTCTTTTTTCAGGCAGAAACGCTTCAGTAACGCCTTGGCAAAGTGCGGCGGCCAAAACAGAAGTGTTGCGCTTCCCTGCCTTGCGCTGGAAAGTTGAGAATAGTTCAACTTTTAAGCGCACCTAAAAAACGCTTCAAAGACGCAATGCGTGGTGGAGAAGGGGCGCACGCTTTAAACGCGCCGTACCATAGGAATCAATGCATTTGCTCGCGTCCCGTTTTTACAAAAACGCGTATGTGTATCTGAGCCCTAACTCTGTGTAATGGTCTTTCCCCCGCGGCCCACTCCGAGGCAGTTAGCAGTTAGCAGTTAGCGAGGTTCTCGAGCGACGGCTGCGCGTTTAAGCGAAGCTGACGGGGGTCCAGATTGAGATCTCTCTCTCCGACGAAGGATGGATCGACTCATCAGGCGGGCCGAGAGAGAGGACGGCAGCATCCAGCTGCTGTGTCATAAGTGCTGACACACTTTAGCAGCTGTTCGCCAGAGACGCAGTGATTTAACTAAACGCCTGGATAAAAGCAACGGGAGAGGGAGTGAGAGAGAGAGAGAGAGAGAGAGAGAGCGAGAGGTAGAGGGAGAGAGAGAGAGAGAGGGAGCGAGAGGGAGAGAGAGAGAGAGAGGGAGCGAGAGGTAGAGGGAGAGAAAGAGAGAGAGAGAGAGAGGGAGAGGGGGCGAGAGGGAGAGAGAGAGAGAGAGAGAGAGGGAGCGAGAGGTAGAGGGAGAGAGAGAGAGAGAGAGGGAGCGAGAGGTAGAGGGAGAGAGAGAGAGAGAGAGGGAGCGAGAGGTAGAGGGAGAGAGAGAGAGAGAGAGGGAGCGAGAGGTAGAGGGAGAGAGAGAGAGAGAGGGAGCGAGAGGTAGAGGGAGAGAAAGAGAGAGAGAGAGAGAGGGAGAGGGGGCGAGAGGGAGAGAGAGAGAGAGAGAGAGAGGGAGCGAGAGGTAGAGGGAGAGAGAGAGAGAGAGGGAGCGAGAGGTAGAGGGAGAGAAAGAGAGAGAGAGAGAGAGGGAGAGGGGGCGAGAGGGAGAGAGAGAGAGAGAGAGAGAGGGAGCGAGAGGTAGAGGGAGAGAGAGAGAGAGAGAGGGAGCGAGAGGTAGAGGGAGAGAGAGAGAGAGAGGGAGCGAGAGGTAGAGGGAGAGAAAGAGAGAGAGAGGGAGCGAGAGGTAGAGGGAGAGAGAGAGAGAGAGAGGGAGCGAGAGGTAGAGGGAGAGAAAGAGAGAGAGAGGGAGCGAGAGGTAGAGGGAGAGAAAGAGAGAGAGAGAGAGAGGGAGAGGGGGCGAGAGGGAGAGAGAGAGAGAGAGAGAGAGGGAGCGAGAGGTAGAGGGAGAGAGAGAGAGAGAGAGGGAGCGAGAGGTAGAGGGAGAGAGAGAGAGAGAGGGAGCGAGAGGTAGAGGGAGAGAAAGAGAGAGAGAGGGAGCGAGAGGTAGAGGGAGAGAGAGAGAGAGAGAGGGAGCGAGAGGTAGAGGGAGAGAGAGAGAGAGAGAGGGAGCGAGAGGTAGAGGGAGAGAGAGAGAGAGAGGGAGCGAGAGGTAGAGGGAGAGAAAGAGAGAGAGAGAGAGAGGGAGAGGGGGCGAGAGGGAGAGAGAGAGAGAGAGAGAGAGGGAGCGAGAGGTAGAGGGAGAGAGAGAGAGAGAGAGGGAGCGAGAGGTAGAGGGAGAGAGAGAGAGAGAGGGAGCGAGAGGTAGAGGGAGAGAAAGAGAGAGAGAGGGAGCGAGAGGTAGAGGGAGAGAGAGAGAGAGAGAGGGAGCGAGAGGTAGAGGGAGAGAGAGAGAGAGAGAGGGAGCGAGAGGTAGAGGGAGAGAGAGAGAGAGAGGGAGCGAGAGGTAGAGGGAGAGAAAGAGAGAGAGGGGGCGAGAGGGAGAGAGAGAGGGAGAGAGAGGGGAACACGCTCGTTAGCGGGCTAGCGGGAGCTGAGCATGCAGCTTTGCGGTCGAGGAGTCCGTGAGACATTAGCTGCCACAAACAAATGCAGTTATTTAAATTAGGCCTCTCCTGTACTGGAATAGCTTGAGATTAGTTTCCTTTCATTTCAGAAGTAAACAAACACAATATTCTCCTCTGAAAATACTGTAACTAGCACTTTTCTATATGATGAAATAAAAATATTTCAATTATCAGTGGTAACGTATTATCTAAAATAGTTTGGTTGTTTTTTTTTCTCGGTGCTAGATTGAAAGAGAGCTTTTTTAGAGGTACACACATTAGCATGCCTGGCGAGAAGCCTTGAAGATCACTGGCGGGCCGTCTCATTCTGATCCATCACATGCTTTGGTCAGGTCAGATAAATCATTTAGCACGCCAAGGCCCTTTGATTTCCCCAGCTCAACCTTCTCTCTCCTCCTTGGAAAATCTCTCCATAGTTAGCGCATGTTTAGAGAAACACCATAGAAAAAACACCACAAGCTAATATCAGCAGATGGATTATTTTTGATAAAACGAGTATATGAAAAATCAAACCATCTGACTTCAAAGACAGATGTGAACAACATCTCGCTAATGAGCATTTGGGGATGAATGTGTGTGTGTGTGTGTGTGTGTGTGGGTCTGTGTGTGTTTCTCTGCACTGCAGAGACGTAGCAGTAAGACAGTACCGCGCGTATGTAGCGTGTATGCCTAGCCTTCTCCTCTCACCCTACACTATATCTGCATCATGAATAGCCCTTTAACTCGTTTTCATACTATAGAGAACCTAACTACCACCCTGCTGTTTACTGTTTGTGTGTGTGTGTGTGTGTGTGTGTGTGTGTGTGTGTGTGTTTCTGTGTGTTTCTGTGTCATTGTGAGGCACTGGCTAATATAAAAGATCCAGTGATGAACAGGTGTGCTTTGTATCCTTACAACACATTAAAAAGCACACACACACACACACTCACACATTTCCTGTCCAATGTGTGTATGTGTGTGTGTATTAGTGTGTGTAAGTGTGTGTGTGTGTGAGTGTGTGTGTATGCATGAGCTTCCCGCTGCAGGCGCAAACAGAGAGGAGTGTGTACAAGGGGTGATGGAAACACACACCTGCCGTCTCGCCACAACAAAGAGCACACTGAGGCCTCCACAGGCCCCTCTTTCATGGGTCCTCTGGGCCGACGTGTGTGTGTGGCTCTTGTGAATCTCCTTCCTGCTCTCCTCCATTTTGTTTTGGAGTGTGTGAGTGTGATTGTGTGTGTGTGTGTGTGTGCGGGGGCTCAGGTTGGGGTAGGCGCCGGGCGATGGCGACGTTGGTGAACTCATTAACATCGCCGGCAGCGGCAACTCTTTGTTGGGATGCTCAATATATCAGTGTAGGAGATGCAAAACAGGGTAATGTCCTGTGTGTGTGTGTGTGTGTGTGTGTGTGTGTGTGTGTGTGTGTAATGTCCTGGCACAACAGGGGCGATTGACTCCACGGCGTCTTTTGACCAGAGAGACAGAGAGGGGCTCTGTGCGACTGAATGGACGAGCTGTGGCTCCAAAGCACTGAGGAACTCTTTGATTTATCAGGAGTGCATCTTTCTAGCTAGTCCTCTCTTCTCTCCTCTTCTCTCCTCTTCTTCTCCCCTCTTC
>NC_137928.1:4098512-4101012 GCF_963457725.1 Sprattus sprattus
GTGTGTGTGTGTGTGTGTGTGTGTGTGTTTTGAATCCGATGGTTTGGAAGGGGAGTGCAAACTATTCTTACTCGCCATCGCAGTAGAACTATTAACAGCAACACAAAGTGGAATGTGACTAATAGTCAGTCATTGGCTTCCAAACTATGGTCGCCAAGGTTATCTCCAGGGAAGTCCTCAATTAAACCAATTAGAGGAGCAGTTGGGCAAGTTACTGTGTTACTAACTGATTTAGTAGGGATAGGCGCGCTCTACTTCCAAACTGACGATGGCTTAGGCCGAAACGCGTCTGGAAATAAACTGGTCTAAATAGCAATGAGAAAAGCTTGAGAGTGCGGTTTTTCTTACTGATTTACCTTCCCAAATATCAACTGGTGCTTCAGTAGGTCTGACACAGATCAGCATTTACCTGAAGCTTAATACTACTACAACCATCGTAAGATAACACAGATGTTTTTTTCTTAGCAGTCTTTTTTCTACGGCCATACCACTGCGATGTCTTTGTGAAATGTGGCCAGTTTCACCCATCGCCGAGACTTTAGAGACACACAGCTGTTGGCCAGTAATGCGGATGAATCAAATGCACAGAAAGAACGTAAAATAATATCTTTTCACTGTTCCTTCACATTTGTGTCATTAAAGCAGCTCAAGAAAGACGTTTATTTTACATATTGTAGCTTTGGAGTAGGAGTGACATATGTCCCTGTGTTATGAACTCTAGAATACCTTATTCATCTGCAGATGAGGATACAGCCAGGCCCCGACATCTAAAGGGTTAACAGTGGCTCTCGTGTTTGTGTGTGTGTGTGTGTGTGTGTGTGCAAGTGCGTGCACGTGCGTGTATGTGTGTGCATGCGTGTGTCTGTGTGTGTGTGTGTTTGGCGCAGTTTGCTCCATCAGTATCGATTGCACATTTACTCCAATGAAGCGTCTCAGTGGCCCTGAAAGGCCCGTGATGGGTGGTTACCCCCGACGACGGCCCATGGCGGTCGACGCCCCTGATTGATCAACCTCCATCACAAGCCGAGTGTGATGAGCCGCCCGTAACGTTCTTAATTAAAGCGCTTAATTGTTTTATATGGGTTGGAGTAGTACACTGAGTGTGTGTGTGTGTGTGTGTGTGTGTGTGTGTGTGTGTGTGTGTGTGTGTGTGTTTGTGTGTGTGTGTGTGTGTGTGTGTGAGCGAGAGAGAGCTTGTGTTTTTGTGTGTGTGTGTTTGGGTGTGTTTGTGTGTATGTTAGTGTGTGTGTGTGTGTGTTTTTGTGAGTGATTGAGTGCGTGTGTGTGTGATTTGTCTTGTGCTCTCAGACGAGATGCATTCGTTCTCACATGCTGTGCTATCTGGGTTTGTTTCTTTTAAAAAGGGATGTATTGAGATGTTTATTTACTCTTCAAATTGAGCACAGTCTTTAAAATCATAAAGACTTAAAACATGCAAATGGATCGGTTTGTAAACGCCTGCAGAGCGGCGCATTCTGCTGATGATTACATGCAGCGCTGCTTCAGCTTGGGCTATCAAAGCTTCATCAGTCCTTCCTCAGGTTGGGAACAACAAAAATGTGTGCGAATGAATGGATGATATTAACACGGTAATGCTCTGCCACACACTGGAGATAGTGTTAGTCTAAGGTTTATTTCTTTATTTCAAAATAGAAATGATGCATTAAGCACAGACAGAAATGTCCCCTTGATACTGAGATTGATTGTGAAGCCTGCTCAGACCTTGTAAATATCTGCCGATGAAACACCAAAAACTATAACAAATGTTTCATTTAATTTCTGAAAACAAGTAGGATTATCTAGAGATTTGCCAGAAAATCCTCCTTTTTGTTTTGTCACAATGCCATTCTTTTTGCTTTTTTGATACCCATACTTACACATTATTCACAGTTGTTGACTCATGATTTATATGGAATAAGTGTCTTTAGGCCCTGCTCAACCATTGCAAACTAGATCATAAAATGGCCCCTCAGAGCCACCATAGCTGCGGTATTATTGGAAATGATCTTTATTTGGAATAGCCCCTTGAGATGTACCATCTCGTTTTCGAGGGGGTCCACAACACCAGCAGACAGTAAACATACATTACTGTAATACATGAACATAAACATAAACAACAATAAGACAGGACAAACAAAAACAACACACAACAAACGATCAGCAGAATTGTAGCAAGACATCAGATACATACCGAATTATACGACTGCGCTCCAAGCGGAATGGCAGACTTCTGTCGCCTTCCCCCAACCCTCCCCCCGTGTCCTTCAAAGCCACCTTGACCTGGTGAAGTCCCCTGTCCCTCTCTCACACACACACACACACACACACACACATACACACACACACACACCCTCTGTCCCTCATTTGTCAGGTAGACTAAGCCTAGGCTGACCGCAGGACTTGGAAGGGAAGAGGCAACCAAAGGCGAGTGCATTAAAGTCACCGGCGATGAGACTCAGGGCCACTCACATCCTACCCTCTGAAACAAAGAGGGTGGCCG
>NC_137928.1:4106012-4111012 GCF_963457725.1 Sprattus sprattus
TAACTCCGATTTCTGCAGTCTTTTACGCATCTTGGTTGGTTTGTGATTAGGAGGAATTATGGTGTAAACTTTATAAACAAAAAAAGATTTTAAAAAGCTTCGCTTAAATTATAAAGATTAAACATTGTTCAAAGAGAGCTCCTACGTACGTCTTACCACTCTGAACGCATACCGGAACTCCAGTGTTATTACATTTTGAAGTTAAAACTGCATGCCACGTGTACCATCTTGCAACGGCATGCCACAGTCTTGGTCCATATTAAGAGACAGGTAGAGTCGCTCGTTAGGAGATTAAAAGGTTGTCGTCAGGTCTCCTGCAGGGATAAGACAAAGTCCCCACAAGCCCCTCTCCTGGTCTTTAAGAGGGGAGGAGCGCTGAGCACATCCTGACGATTAAGGGTAAGGACATGGATACGGGAAACCTGATGTAACTGTACAAATGCACCAAGTGCACCACTCCATGATCGTTCATGAGTACAGACAGTAGTGTAGTCGTCCCTGGAGAAGTGGGTATACTCTTAATTTGTTTTAAGCAGCCCATACAGCACAGGATAAACGCCCTGTTGGCTGAAAAATAAGTGGGTACACTCTGTATACCTGCGTATACCCTGGACTACACCACTGAGTACAGACCTTGGGATGACCTCTGAGCTCTCTTAACTGAGGTGTATTTCCCCCTTCTAGGCATTTCATTCAGCCCTCATCTGTGCGTGATTAGAGGCGAGTTCTCATACCATTTATCAGTAACATGTGGACTGAAAGACCTGCCTCACACATTACTGGGACGAGGAAGGGGATAGGGATGCTATCGCTGCTATTAGCACCATGACAAGAGAGGTGTATGATGTTGTATAACATGCTGTTGCAGTGTAGTATCTACATTTAACATTTACTCACCTAGAAGACTCTCTTATCCAAAGCGACTCACAGTACAGTGCAGATAAACATCTTTTTCCATTCCATTTACACAGTATCCAGAGCCTCGATGAACTTTGACCCTTTTTATCCAGGAAGAGATACAGTATATGTTTCCTGTATGTTCCAGTGTTCCGGGAACCGTATACGGTGCGCGTGGAGGATCAGAAAGCCATGCGCGGCAGCGTAGCGGTCTTCAAGTGCATTATCCCTACCTTCGTGGAGGCCTATGTCTCGGTCGTCTCGTGGGAGAAGGACACCAACACGCTCGGCTCAGGTATGTCTCATGTGTTGTCTAATATGTCGATGAACTGGATGTAGTGTGTTTCCATTTGCTGGGGTAGAATTACCCCATAGATCCACTCGTACATCTAGGTTACCTCTTTGATGTTGTCAAAGATGAACTTAAGTAGTGTTCTTTTTTGCTCAATATCACATGATGTTTGTTTACATGAAATGGAGGATTTGTGATTCCCTGCTCTCAACTTCTCTTCACCGCAGTTTAACTCACTAAGTGTGGAGGGGGTAGTTTAGATATATGGACTTTGGGACTTGTTCTGGTGTCGCATAGCTTGCTTGGTATGGAGGCAAAATGGCCGACTCAAACTAAACTGTGATTCTTTGTAATTCCGGAGAAAACGTTCATTCCTTCACTGGTTTCATTCTGTTGTTATGGTGCCCAGCGATTACTAGACCGTGCTGCAGTTCATAAGATTCATTACAAGATTCAGCAGTTTACATTTTCACCCTTTTGCTAGATAACTGGGCATTGTTGTTGATTGGTCACGGTGTTGTTTTGTCTCTTTCTCTTACTGGGAGAGGTTGTCACATTAAATCATGGTGCTTGGTGCACCCCCGCCCTGCCCCCCACCCCACCCACAAATGACCGCTTCGCCCTCCCCTGGCTCAAAGTGGGCCCGTCGGCTCCCCGTATCGACCCAGTTCCAGCCTGATTGCAGCCGTTGAGTGCACTGGTTGATCACTTACATGTTAAATGGACTGGCCGACTCTTCGATTGCCTCCTACCCCCTCCGGGTGGTGTGGGGTTGTTTTATTTGGGGCAGTTAAAACGCTCGCCAGACGAGGCTACTGGCTGGGACATAAAGGGTGGGGCTGGGTTGGCGGGGGGGGGGGGGGGGGGGGGGGTGTGGTTTAAGGGTGGGCTGAGGGGTTGGGACAGTATTATTGTTGGTATGACAGGATTTCCGTAATGTTCACATATGTTCGGCCATTTTGATTAAATGTGTCTAAATACAAAACGATTTAAAGGTTTAAGCCAGGATTTGATTAGAAGTGTCTAAATACAAAAGATTTCTGCTTTAAGCCAGGGATTTGAGGATACGAGCCCAAGTGCTTTACAGCCTCTGTATCGCCGCCATCCCCCTTTTCAATGCCTGGCCTGGCCTGCGATGGCGGTGATATGTCCCTGACGTCCGCACAAAATGCATGCAGAGATTCACATCAGCGGAGGAGAGCCACAAGGCAGGAGAGCCATGGCTGCTGAAATGTTTCTATTTCACTTTAGAAAAATCAATATGGCCTCCCTGATCAATAAACATCAACAGTCATGATTGGATACCATAATAGGGTTGTCATGGAAACACTCCTTTCTGGTCTTTTCTCTTGTTTTGAAACGGTCTGGCTGACTGAAAAAAAAAAAAAGAATATTTAGCCTGCATGTCATTTTTTACATCAGAATCAAACAAATCCCTGACAGCACTGAGATATTTAAGTATTTCAGATTGAAATGTGTGTGTTTGTGATACCGCACGTTTGTAATGTTTGGTGTGTGGATAGGCTAGCAGGCTTCCTGGATGGGGGAGGGGGGTGGGGGGGGGGTGCTGTCGGGATCAGAGCTCTGATCGTGTTTGCAGTGTGGATCTTGTGGCCCATTGTTTCTGCACTTGGCGCAATGAACAGGAGCGAGTGCGGACCTGTCAAAGCCTTCAGTGCAGCCTAGCCTCTCACCGCTTCACTCTAAATATTTAATGAGTGAGAGGTTCACAATGCACTTTACCTTGTCATAGAGAGAAATGGTGCACTGGGTTTTTTTTTCTTTTTTTCGACCACATCTTGTGTGTGTGTGTGTGTGTGTGTGTGTGTGTGGTTGTGTGTGCGGTTGTGTGTGTGCCTCTGTGCCTTTGTGCCTTGGTCTTCTTTATCCAGACATTTATCTTTTGCTATCAGTTTCAAAGCGAACATTAGAAAAAATAGACTTTATTTTTTTCTTGACTTCGCCATTTTGAATCTCAGACAGTTAGTTGAGCCAGCGGACCTTGCACACACACACACACACACACACACCTCTCCTCTTTCTCCAGCACTAGACAGAACCATGTGCTGAATTACTGCATATTTAAACCCGAAAAGGTTCCGTTAAAAGGCTTCAGCTAGCAAGGTGCCTCCCGGAGGAACAAACCCTTTGTCTCTGAGAGTTGTGAGTGTGTGTGTGTGTGTGTGTGTGTGTGTGTGTGTGTGTGTGTGTGTGTGTGTCTGTGTCTCTGAGAGTGTTGTTTTAGGGAATTCAGCCCCCCTTGAGTGATCCGTGAAAGAAAAGACGCCCCGAAAAAGCCAGATATGAACACCATCTTAAAGGACAGGGCAAAAACACCCACACACACACACACGCACACAGACCATCTCAAAGGACAGGGCAAAAAGCCCACTTGCCACACTAATGAATGTTTCATTTTCCTCTCTTTTTCATCCCTCCACACACACACACACACACACACACACACACACACACACACACACACACACACTCTCCTTTATGCGTCAAAGCTCGACTCACCGAGGTCAGGATGCACAGCATATGCCCAGGACGTTATAAGGTCATGGTATGCGGAGATACAGTACTGGCGTCCGTTCTAATTGCCCTGGACAGATGGTAAGGTCAGGCAGAGCCACTTCCTTAAAACCAACAACAACTGGCTCAAGACTTTTGATGAGGCACATCATTGCATACTAATTTCCAACCAGTCAGATTTGCCCTTTCACATCAAGTACTGTAACATTGAGTGTACTTGGTTAAGGGTTTTGGAGAAAGTGTATGCATATTTTCTTTTCTTGTCTTTGGGAAAGGTTGCATACTATTAGGAGTTTAGTTTGAGGGAAATGGCTAGTTTAACAGATGCAGAAAGCAAATACCAGTGTCTGTGATGATTCAGGTCAACCTTGAACATGTAGCCTACAAATTAGCATCTAGCAGTATCAATACTATAATACCGCAACCGCAACAATATTCAAATGAAGTAGCTCAATTATAGGCTCTGAAATTAAATAGTCATTGGAGGATTTTCTTTTGTTTTTAAGCAGTTGGTGCTTTTTATTTAATAAAACCTCCACTTCTCCCTACTGCCCTTCACTAGCCTATTATATTAGGGGGGAAAGTGATACAGGAGGTAGAGAAGTCGTTTAGTAATCAGAAGGTTGCTAGTTTTGATTCCCTGTCGAAGCGTCCTTGAGCAAGACACTGTGAACCCCTCTAATTGCTCCTGATGTGCAGTGTGCCATCAGTGTAAATGTAAAATGTGTATACATCCTTGTAAGTTGCTTTGGATAAAAGTGTCTGCTAAATAACTAAATGTAAATTTAAATGAGGTCTGCCAGTATGCCAATCTGCCAGTATGCCCGTCTGCCAGTGTGCCCGTCTGCTAGTGTGCCCATCTGCCAGTGTGCCAGTCTGTGCCACATCCGCTTAGTGTGGGCAGACAGGCGATCAGTGGCAGTGACCATTTAACATCGCCCGTTTCCTGGCAAATCACAGAGAAGATGAAATGCGTGATTACATGGTGCAGGCTTGTCTTAATTAACCAACTGTGATTGAAAATTTAATTACAATATGAATTACCTCTCAAAATAAGGACTGCTTAGTAGTCATTTGAAGCGGAGGCCTCGCTTTCAATTTGAATGAGAGAGGGCCATGGCGAGGCGGGAATAAACACACACGAGTGCTCACACGCACACACACACACACACACACACACACACACACACACACACACACACACACACACACACACACGCACGCACACATGCATGCACATACACAAAACCCTCCTCTAATGTTGCCACTAACTTAC
>NC_137928.1:4126885-4134385 GCF_963457725.1 Sprattus sprattus
GTGGATTCCCACACCAGATCTGCAGTCTAAAGCGGATTCCCACTCCAGATCTGCACTCTAAAGTGGATTCCCACACCAGATGGAAGGTGACTCTAGGGGAGATCTGACCAGAGAGAGTCATACCAAATTTGGAGGCATATCTTAGGACCTCTACGATGGATCTGGACAGGAACCGTGCTAGGTTTGGGTCAGGCAGGTCCATCTCATATATGAGCCGTGTCAGAGCAGATGAATACAGAACCAGAGGTTCTATGGAAGGGGGGTGATCCAGAGACATGTGTAATGCAATTTCAAACATTTGTGATGCATCTTGATATATGAAAAATACATTCCTTTTTTTCTCCTCCATTTACCTTTAAAAGAACTGTAATTGCAATGACAATGTCCCTCCAGGAGAAAAGGCCTACTTACTGTATGTGATATCATGCCTGTTCATAACTCCTGTTTGAAGGCATCACCACCATAGCTATAGTCCTCTCCACTCTCTCTCTCGATTTCACGCTCTCTCTTCAGATCAGGGCCCAAAACCTCCTCATGTTCATGATACACCCCACCGCAATCCCACAGTCCTCTCTGATGAGCCTCGAGATGCAATCACGTCACGGTGCCAATGTTTACAATCACCGCAATCGCCCCCCCCCCCCCTAGCCTGGTCTCTCCCCTGACGGAGGTACCGGCACTCGGATCCTCTCCGCTACTCTCCTCTTTTTTTTTCCTTCTGCCCCGTCCACTTAATTGGTCTCATCTGACTTTAATTACATGAAGAGTAGGAAGTAGCAATCTCAAGTAGATCAAATTAAGCTCTATGCAAATCCTGAAGTGGCTGGCTCCTGCCCGCGTGCACTGACAGTCTCCTATCTGCCGGAGAAAAAAAGGAAAAACAAACGTCATGTGACTGGCTTCATGGCAGCTAAATGGGATCTTGACACTGTAAATCACCTCGTTAGAATTGTTAGGGTTGCGATTCGGAAGTCGCCCCTCTGGAACTGGACTCACTCAGGGATCCGAGGAACGGCGTTGTTGTGTGGACGAAGGTACAAATGCAACGAAACGTCCCTGTTTTTGCGGAAACTTTGATTTCACCGTTTTCGCGTGGACGGGGCCTGTCTCCACCTCTCCAGTGTAAAATGCCTGATCTGTTGTGTGAAATTATATTTCTATAAAAAGAGAGAGAGAGAGAGAGAGAGAGAGAGAGAGCGAGAGCAAGCAAATGACAGGCAGGGAACTCACGCTGCCGAGAATCTTTGAAATGGTTTAGCTACTTTAGGATGTGTGTCACAAGAAAAATGATGCACATCCATTTGAACACCAGTATGGCCTCCTCCAAAACACAACGTAAAAGAAACATTTGGTTTCGAAAACCAGTCTTCATTTTTGCTGCTATTCCAGTAAACTGCAGCAGTATCCGACATGTCTAAACACATACTCTATATCTAGCATGTCGATTTGTTTTTAACATAATGAGTTAGTTAGTGTGATTGGTGTGTTTGGCATTGTGTGTGTAGTGGTTGTAGAGGATGTTGATGGTTTACAGTTTGCTTAGCTGCTGCCGGTCAAGTGGCATGTCTCTTCAGTCCGCATGCGCATCAGGGCCTCACACGACATGCTCGCTCGCTCGCTCTTGAACGTGCCACGACACCTGTCATGCGCGTCAGCGACCGCTTGCAATCGCTTCTGACAACTGACCTTAAAACGCACGCGTGCGACGCGCATCCGAAGTGACGCTAACGTGTTGTTGGCCACGCAGCCATCCAGAGCCCAAATGGCCGCCAACGCAGCAGCAGCAGCAGCTGCAGTGGCGCGAATGCGCTTCAGTGTGGTGCGAATGCGCTTCAGAGTGGCGCGAATGCGCAGCCACGTTTGCTCTTATTTGCCCATTAGTTTCTGTGAAGAGCAGCTTCACCAGCACCAAACTGTCAGGCTAGTGACACTATGACTGTTAAAAACCTGCTCTGTGCTCTGGAGCATTGCCTCTGCTCACCCAGCGAGACACTGAAACAATAGCATAATGTTTATTCAGACGGGGTGGTTCTTATGTGCCGATGGATAGTGCAGATAGAGTATTAGTAGGGATAGGCGCGCTCTACTTCCAAAAATAATGCGATTAATGCGATTTCGAATGCTAACTTAGAGTAGAATAAAACCGCACTCTCAATCTTTTCTCATTGCTATTTAGAACAGTTTATTTCCAGACACGTTTCGGCCTAAGCACACTGACGATGGCTTAGGCCGAAACGCGTTTGGAAATAAACTGGTCTAAATAGCAATGAGAAAAGCTTGAGAGTGCGTTTTTAATTCTTCTCCTAGTGCACAGGGTAAACGTGTGCCTTAATGTTTGGTTTTCATGTTAACTAGGCTCTAATGGTCTGGTGGATTGGTGTGGAAGCTGGTCTTTCCGGCGTGTTCTTTGATGCGGTATATGCGGTCGTGACCTTTTGGTCCGCGTGCTCATACCCAGAGACAAGTCGTTAATTAGGGGCCGCAGCGAACGCAGGCCCTGACCTCGTGTCATCTGGATCTCTGGGACGCCGCGCTGCCCCCCTCCTCAACACTAACGCCTGACCGAGTTCTGGTGCCGGCCACGAACACACACACACACACACACACTCACACTGGTGCCGGCAACGAACACACCCGTTTAGAGAAAATTAGGTTGTTTGGCGAACCATTCTCGTTTATTTTTTCTTCATATTTCAGGAGAGTAGAGGGGTCATCGAATGCCCGCCATATGGCTATTATATCGTATTATAAGGTGGAAAGTGTGGGAATAGACTGAATGGCACACATGCCAATGGCATCATAAGTAGCCCCTGTCTGATACAGGAGGACATGCCTGACTCGTTTCGACACCAGTAGAAGTCTTTTACCTCCATGCCTAGTCCTCTGTCTGCTAGTGTGCAAAATGGCCTCCCACTGCTGAATCCACCTTTGGCCTTCCATCTGCATTATGTATGGGGCCTGTTGTCAGGTTGTTTACGAGGGGTGTGTTTCCTGAGAGCATCATTGTTTATGAACATGGTAGTCAAGAGAGAGTCTGACTTCAAAATTATGTCTGTTTCTCATTTGATCTGGCAATGATTAGCAAAAGAAAAAGTTGCAATGGTCATAGGTTGGAGTTTGCTTGTTTTGCTTGCTATTAACCATTCCTGAGCCTCATGTAGTGTATGTGTGTGTGTGTGTGTGTGTGTGTGTGTGTGTGCGTGCGTGTGTGTGTATGTATGTATGTATGTATGTGTGTGTGTGTGTGTGTGTGTGTGTGTGTGTGTGTGTGTGTGTGTGTGTGTGTGTGTTATGGCTGTGTGAGTGTGTGTGTGTGTGTGTGTGTGTGTGTGTGTGCCAAGACTGAACAGTAAATATTGTATGACCACAGCTGTGCCAGATGGTGACAGAAGCTACTGGTTACTTCACTGTGATACTCCCTCAGGCAGTGGAACACTTCCAATAGATAAGGCCATTTTTGCTTTAGATTTTGTGTGTTTTTTTGTTTGTTTGTGTTCTCACAGTGTGTGTGTGAGTGTGTTTGATTGTGTGTGTGTATGTGTGTGTGTGTATGTCTGTCTGTCTCTGTCTGCGTGTGTGTGTGTGAGGTCTGCATCTCTGAACAGTGCCAGACGGGTTTCAGCAGTGCTGTTTAATTTATGGCAATTGTGGCACAAACACAGTTCGCCCGGAGTGGAGCACATGAAAGATTAAACAGCGCTAATTTTGTTTGATAATCTCACATTACTGGCCTCGGCTACAGGCATCCATTTCAGGCAGGTTAGAGAGCATGAGGAGTGTGTGTGTGTGTGTGTGTGTGTGTGTGTGTGTGTGTGTGTGTGTGTGTGTGTGTGTGTGTGTGTGTGTGTGTGTGTGTGTGTGAGAGAGAGAGAGAGAGAGAGAGAGAGAGAGAGAGAGAGAGAGAGAGAGAGAGAGAGAGAGAGAGAGAGTGAGGGAGCTATAGAGGACCAGAGTAAGTAGGTAGGCAGGCAGACATACAGACAGACAGACAGACAGACATAGCGAGACACCAAAAAGCAGACAGGCACACTGAACAGTGACGTGCGGTGAAGTCAGTACGAGGGTAGGCACTGAGTTATGAAAGCCAGATTACTTTATTGTTTAGGCTAATAGGCTACGTCACAACAGTAGGTACAAGTGCGGCACGCAGGCACAGTCGATCGATATATTTAAAAAAAATCCAATCACGATAACTTATCGTGTGGCCTAGGCTACTACTCTCAGTCTCGCACACGCACGCACACACCAGTTAATGTCCATCATCAGAATGCAACCATCTTTATCCTTAATTGCACAGCGGCCAATTATGTATGTCAGTCAGCAGCAATGAGAACACACACTGCTCAATTGAATATGAAAGCAAATGGCTTGCAGTCGGCATTAATTCAACCCCACACTTGTCATTTCAAAATTAAGCTCAAAATTGTTTCTAACTCACCTGACTAGCACAGCCACAATGCCAATCTTTTTTGTCATAGCAGTCCGTTTGAAACAACAATTTTTGGTCCCATTTTCTGCAGAAGTTCATTTAGTGTTGGACTAGGCCTCCCTCTTGCCAGTTACTGCTTTTTTCTATTAAAGTCGAGTTTAGAGAAATGTCTAAGTTCCACAATATCGGTAGATACCGCTGTTGTCATTTTTACTTTGATTTTCGCGGGGATTACGTTTAGCTGGTGTAATGACGTCAGCTGCGCAAATGTCCAGTAATATCTCGATTTTAATTGGTCCATGTTTGATACGTAACGTACATGATTACTGGCATAACATATTTACGTGCAAAGGCACAGGACAGTTGTGCCTTTCGACGTACATATTAAAGAATACAGAATCGAAGTGCGCATGCGCGATATGACTTTTTTGTTGCCGTTCAAAATGAATGGGCAGTAAAGGCACTGCTTATTCTACCAGTTTTTTGTATTTGTTTATGCGTAACTGATACAATTGTCATCGTAACGTCTAAACAATTGGAATAACGTATGTATTGCATATATAAATCACAAGAATACTCGGTACAAATACAAATACAAGTTTATTAAATGAAATGATTTAATAAACATTTTTACGTTTGAATTTTGTCAGGGTAGGCAGTGCCTACCTTGCCTACCCTGACTGCACGTCACTGACACTGAATGATAGACAGGTTAGAGAGCATGAGGAGTGTGTGTGTGTGTGTGTGTGTGTGTGTGTGTGTGTGTGTGTGAGAGAGAGAGAGAGAGAGGGAGGGAGACAGGCTCACTGAATGAAAGACAGGCACCCAGGCAGACGTACAGCCACACTGACAAAAGGAGAGAGATGAACGGGCTAGACAGAAAGTGAGGAATGCGTGTCAAAAGATGTCTCACTATTTTGTTCTCTCTTCACTTTAAGTCTACCCCGTTATTTTGTTTCTGTTGGAGTATAAGGTGGAGGTTTTAGCAAAGAGAAGTTGGGTTTAGCCGGTTCAGTGTTCCTCTGCCTCATGACTGAACTGATTTGTGAAGGCCAACACTTTATAAATGCATTTCTTATAGGCCTGAATATAACTGTACATTTTAGGTTGGAATGAAAGAGAAGTTTATATTAGTCTACTGTTTGTTTTTGTATTGTGTTGTTTTTGTATTGTATTGTGTTTGTTTTTGTATTTTGTTTGTTTTGTATTGTGTTGGTAATGTATATTATGTGTGAGCACATTGAGGGTCAGTTCACCAGGTCAAATTCCTTGTTTGTTCAAACTTACTTGGCCAATAAAATCTGATTCTGATTCTGATTAGTCTACAATATAGAACTGTGTCATTATATCTACAACTGTTGCTCAGGGTCCAAAGGGTTATATCAGGACATGCATATTGTATACGTGCACTGAGCATGCAAACGTGGGTATTCTTTAATATACAGGAGCACTAGAGAGAGCTTCTGATCCAAAGCTTCTGGTTCAATCAATGGTAGACATTTCCTGGCATCTCTCCACAACACACACACACACACACACACACACACACACACACACACACACACACACACACACACACACACACACACACAGCGCTGCTCTCTTTAGAGTGGGGCACGGCACAATTAACCATGGGAGACACTTTCTGTTTAATGTTTTGGAGTAGGCCGCTTGAGCAGAGAGCAGCCATATGCCTATTAATTTTACACGCGCCCTCTGTTTACGTTGAGCTAATTGCTAATTTACAGGCAGTATGAGTTTTATATTAAGCTAATTGCCTGGATGTTTTGGGGGGGGGGGGGAGTGTGTGTGTGTTTGGGGGGTGGGGGGCTTCGGGTTACTGTAAATGTTTTCTCATTCATTAGCAGCCAATCAGAAATGCACAAGAAATCACACACTGATTGTGTATCATTCAGTGCTAAGAGCCTTGCAAGCTAACGAGTCTATTTTTTCTCTTTTCTCCCCCCCCCCCCCCCCCGACTCTCCTCTCGTCGTCTCTCCCCTTCTCGTCTCCCTCTGATGATGCTACTCGAATGCCTCTTCAAGCAGGTAAGACATTGAGTTCCTTCTGGTGAATTCCATATTTGGTCGATTGTGTGTTTCGCTGTGTTATCATCTGGTGAAGTGGGTGAAGTATTTGATTCTGTCTACTCTTGACGCTAAAATGACATTTAAAGTCATGTCAATGACATCATTTCACCGTGGAAAAAGCCAAAGCAAGCGGCAGGAGAAGAAAGGATGAAACTAATGAAATAAAGAAGAATGAAGTAGGAAGTAAAGGAGGAATAGGTAGCGAATAAAAGGATTCAGAAAAAAAGGGAGAAATAATGAAAGAAAGAATTATCTGAATAAAAGGCGAGGAACAGCAGATAGATGGTTAGAAGGCAGAGTGTGTGTGTGTGTGTGTGTGTGTGTGTGTGTGTGTGTGTGTGTGTGTGTGTGTGTGTGTGTGTGTGTGTGTGTGTGTGTGTGTGTGTGTGTGTGTGTGTGTGTCTGGGCACACGGACGTGTCCACATCAGTAGAGTAATGGTGCGCGTCTAACACGGGCCAATTAAAAGCGGTGCGCGGTGCACAGGGGTGGGCCTCCGTTCCTTTCAGGGGAAATTGAGGCTGAAATGAGGCATTATTCTGTAGTAAGTGCCACTACCTCACACAGACTCACTGCTCTACACAGACTCACTACCTCACACAGACTCACAGACTCACTGCCCTACACAGACTCACTGCCTCACAGTCTTACAGCTGTACGGCCTCACACAGACTCACTGCCCTACACAGACTCACTGCCTCACACAGACTCACTGCCTCACACAGACTCACAGACTCACTGCCTCACACAGACTCACAGACTCACTGCCCTACACAGACTCACAGACTCACACAGACTCACTGACTCACTGTCCTACACAGACTCACAGACTCACTGCCCTACACAGACTCACAGACTCACACAGACTCACTGACTCACTGTCCTACACAGACTCACTGCCTCACAGTCTTACAGCCGTACGGCCTCACACAGACTCACTGCCTCACACAGACTCACTGCCTCACACAGACTCACTGCCCT
>NC_137928.1:4141885-4149385 GCF_963457725.1 Sprattus sprattus
GCGCTTATGCCACCACTCCATTGGCTTATATGGTAGCTTCTAGCTAGATGGTTGTATATTATGTAGAAGAAATCCAAACGATGTTTCTGTGTATAGCACATCATGAGAATGTCATTGTTTCACCTGCCTATTCCCATCAAAATAGAAATAAAGAATATTGAGTATTTGAAAATAAAGATTAGGCTATACAAAACTAGTGCATTGCCCGTAGGAATTATGCATTCTGTAGTGTTAGCAGACGTAGGGCTGTTGGGTAGTGTAATGGCAAGACATATTTGCACTCCACATAGGTACAGGTTACACTGAAGTATTATTGTGATGCATGTTTCCTTTTCATTAAGAAATGTGTTAATGGTAGCCTTTTTGGAGAGTTACCAACAAATAAAGTTTGAGATTATGTAGTGGATGCAGTTGAATATACTGTAGATGTCAACGTTGCTGTCTAAACTATAAACTAAATGTCATAAAGAAAGACATTATTTAAAATGAAGTTATGGTTGAAATAGGATCACTTCTTTATTGTAAGGGTAAGTGTAGGGCAAGAATGGTCATGCAGTTGGACTCAAATGTAGGTTAATTTTATTGAATGTATGTAGCCTACTGTACTGTATGACTTTGAAGATGCTAGCTTTGACAGCCCACTCTCAGACAGATCGTAATAAATGTCCTTACAATGGGAACACAGTTTAAATAGGCTTCTCTGCTGGAGATGGCGTTACTATCCCCGCCCCGAATTTAGTGCACATTGCACGTTCGATGCACGCATAGGCTAGCTAATTTCACAGCAATTAACGTAAACAGGTTAACCTGACGTAAACAGCTCCTAAGAGCTACTTAAGAACTCGTGCACGTTGCGCTCGTGCACCTGACTTTAAGTTGATGGTTGGGAAACGCACGTAAATACAAAGTGCTACTTAGTGTACGATGTCGCGAAAATCCACGTAGGCCGTTAAGATACATCGTTATCGGGAAACGAGGCCCTGACTAGTTACTCTCTGAGACTGGGTGCACACATTAGAATGTTTCATGTTTTGAACATTAACGTTACTTGTCTCTCAAGATCGCGTGATGACAAAATATACATGAATAAATACCCCATTCAAATCGGACAGCTTTTTCCCAGTATTTCCAAATATATTGCTTGCAAAATATGCATTTTAGATGTTTATTTTACAATTTGAAAATTCTGTACACCAAGAGAAAAGTCAGTGAGCACTCGAGCTGCAGCCGAGCCGCACGTCAGCCGGCAAAGAGCCGCAGGTTCGCCACCCCTGTTCTATACTGCAAAACTTCAATATTTGTTTCAATCACTGAATGAAGCTGGCCATATTTGGGACAAGAATCGCGACCTTAAACTCTTGATCAGCACTCAGCATTTGTTTATCATTGTCGTTCATTGAAACCGCTTTGTGCAGAGAGAACTGGAATGGTCTTGAATACTTAATAAGTTTAACGTTAGCATGTCAACATGTCGACTCGGTCTGGGAATTTTTCGAGTAATGATAACTTATTTGAGGATCAGACACATTGTCAGGTGGTGGTGTTGGGATATTTTCGCGGAGAAAAGATCGTTTTGAGAAATAGTGTATGTTGTACGGCAGCATGTAAGTACAGGTCCAAGTCTCAGTCTGACAGGTGCAGTCGGCATTTCGGTAGGAGGGCGCATGCCGGGAGTATCGGGGCGCAGCGCCCCTGTTCCCTTGTTTAGAAAAAACCCTGTATAAAGTATATATTAAAACTGTACATATAGTCAAGAAACATCTTGGGAACTAAGTATCATTTCATAGTTTTTTTTTATATTTTGCCCGTTCAATTTCAATGTATTACATCTATGCAGTATGCAGTATGTGAATCTAAGTGTGTGTTAGTGAATGCGTGTGTCTGTGAGCTTTTGTAGTGTGTAAGTGAGTGTGTGTGTGAGGGGTGAGTGACTGACATGTGTAAAGGTTATTTCTGGGTGTCTCCATACAGAAAGGGTGGGGGGGGGGGGGGGGGGGGGGGGGGGGGCTGAGGGGGCGTGTGCCAGTGGGGGGTTCTAGAAGCAGCGGTTTCCCTGACAACGGCAGTAGCTGTCAACACCTCATTCTAATAGTGACAAATGGTGCTTATTACATCAGCGCTAATTTCCCTAGCAATCGTCCTCAGATGAAGATACTTAGCCTGGGCTGATCGAATTGTGTCACAGTAATTAGTGGGAGCAGAGCCTATTAGAAGGCAGGGCTCTCTGGTTTGGGTGTCAGGCCTTATAGTTGAGCGGATCAGTCAGGCTCACTGCACTACCTTCAGACATGTGAGGGGACAACCTATTCAGCCCACGCACACACACACACACACACTCTTATACAAACACACACTCACACACACACACTCACACACACACACACACACACACACACACACACACACACACACACACACACACAAACACACACATACACACACACACACACACACACACACACATACACACACACACACACACACAGACACACACTCTTACACACACTCTTATACAAACACACTCTCACACACAAACACACACACAAAGTACACACACACAGACACACACTCAAGCAAACAAACACAAAAACACACAGACACATACAGACACACTGGCAGACACAGGCACACAAGACACACACACACACACACACTCACAAGTAGGCATACATATATTTCACAATCATTTTCACACTTCTCTCAATAATGTTCACTTTTTCAAAACACTTACATTTACACATTCACAATCAGTAGATATGTGAACTAAACACTTAACACATTCACAATCAGTAGATATGTGAACTAAACACTTAACACATTCACAATCAGTAGATATGTGAACTAAACACTTAACACATTCACAATCAGTAGACTATGTGAACTAAACTGTGGGTACTCTTGCATTGCTTTGATAAAAAATGCATTCAATGACCACTTCATCTAAAACTCATGGACACTTGTCTCAGTCAATGTTCCCCAGCAGTATAACTACAGCAAATTTGAGATATTTAGATGTTCTGTTTAAAACCGTTAACTTTCAGTTCAAAACCAGTCAACATTTAGATCACTGTAGAAGGAAAAAGGCTGTATTTGACAGACAAATATACACTTGATATAAGAAACTTTATACAGATTTCTGCAGAAAAAAATGTATACTGTTTTTTGCTTTGTTTTGTTTGAATGCGGCCCTGTTACCAGATAGTGACACTGTAATACAGTATTGTCATTGAAATGTGCTGCTATGAAGGGAAATCGCTACCTCAGAATAATAAGGTTCTATCTGCGTTCAGGTCAGTTTTGAGATATTGAGGTTTAAAGTTTTAGCATTGCATTTACCAAAACTGACAAATGGGGCACATTTTTCAGAATAAAACACTCAAATTTTTTTTTTTTTTTTAAACACCTTAAATAATGTTCATAAATTATGCCAGAATAGGAATATGTAAATAACTCAATTTTGACAAAAATGTCAGATAGAACCTTATTATTCTAAGGTAGCGAAATCTAGCTGTAGTTGTCGTTGAAGGGATTCTTCCACTGCTGCTGCTGTGTATGTAAGTCATGGGCTCTCAGTGAGACAAAGTCACCCAAAAAGGCAACAACAGTAAAGGCATAGACGCACCATAAAAGGGGGCACCTGTCAGTTAGATGAGTTCACATTCACTGGGGCTGTGTGTGTGTGTGTGTGTGTGAGTGTGTGTGTGTGTGTGTCTGCATGTGCATGTGTGTGTCTGGAGGTGGGGGGGGGGGGGGGGTTTGGGGCGGAGGGGTGGTCGTAGCTGCACTGTTGCCTGGCAGGACTGCAGAGGAACTGTAGCAGGCAGAAACACAATGGACAGGGCCGCCTTCAGAAGCCCCGGCTCTCCAACGCAAATCAATGTCAAGTGACTAGAGTAGGCCACCATCTTCAGAGCACACACACACACACACACACACACACACACACACACACACACACATCTTCAGAGCACAACACTGGTCACGTCACGTCACGGCACAGACGGCCTGATGACGCTGCACCGAATCCTAAACACCCACAACAACATACATGGGTACTGTAATCTGAACAAGTCGGTAGGACATGGTATACCCCCCCCCCCCCCAACAAGCCATCAGCTTCAAAACATGAGCACAATTTCCCCAATAAATATGTCACCGTGTGATGTGTGTTTTGGGGGACTGTGTGTTCAAATGTAGGGGGAATAAATTGAGATGTATGAGGAATGACAGGGTGTGTGTACTGGAGCATGTGGGTAATATATTCGTTTCCTATGTTAAATGTACTCCATCGTGTTTATGAGGCTGGAATGAGGCATTTGTTTGAACATGTTTCCGCTGAAAAATTACAAAAGCACTGCAAGGACATGTTTTCCAAAAGCAAGCCAGAAAAAGAAATCAATGTATCTCCCGCTATCTTGACTATATTAAACTGTAACTGGCAGACATGTTTTGAAACTATCCCCTATCTCTGAAATAGCATTCTTGATTTCTCCCCATGCACCAGCAGAAAAGGGAATAGAGTTCACAGTTTAAACTCTGTTAATGGAATATGTTAATTGCCACAGTTAAGCTGCTGCAGTAATTAGGTTATGTTGGCAGTCGTCTGCGTGAGTGTGTGTGTGTGTGTGTGTGTGTGTGTGTGTGTGTGTGTTTTTCACCAAAGCTGCAATAATGGCTAAGGGAGGCTTGATAAAAGATTCTGTTTCCAAGTCAATTTCTCTCCTTGTCACGTGCGTGTGTGAAACAGCACACCCTGGGCGCGGCGTTAATGATTGATTAAGTTCTCAAAACATTGGTGTGTCGTTCACATGGCAGCCTTAACTTGGGCTTGTACGGTGTAGATGGTCTAATACTGTATACACACACTCAACCTAATACTGTATATTGACACACCTTAATACTGTAAACACACTCACTCTAATACTGTATACGTAAATACTCTCACTCTAATATTGTATAAATACACACTAAATAACACTTAAAATACACCCTAATTCTGTATACATACTCTTACCCTAAGACTGTATACATACTCTCTCTCTAAGACTGTACACATACGGGTGTGTGTGTGTGTGTGTGTGTGTGTGTGTGTGTTTGTGTGTGTGCGCGAGGTTATATCTGTGTGTGTGTGTGTGTGTGAGTATATATCTGTGTGTGTGTGTGTGTGTGTGCGAGTATATATCTGTGTGTGTGTGTGTGTGTGTGTGTGTGTGTGTGTGTGTGTGCGCGAGTATATACAGTATCTGTGTGAGTGTGTGTGTGTGTGTGTGCTCTGTGTGAACTCCAGCTCAGCAGGACCCAAAGGCTTTTTCCTTTTTCTCCTTTCTTCCTGTCTTCCCATGAGCCCCTGCCCTTCCCACACCATCTCCATTTTTAAGGCCTCATCAGCCATGCACTTTCAAACCCGGAGCTGTAGATACCTCCAGGCAGGCACCTCTCTGTCGGGGTGTGTGTGTGTGTGTGTGTGTGTGTGTGTGTGTGTGTGTGTGTGTGTGTGTGTGTCGGGGTAGGGGTAGGCACCCGCAGGCATCGGTAAAGTTTGTCTGCCTGGCTGTGGCCACTCTTGAAGCAGGGACTTCCTGTGGGTATGAAACAGGAAGTTGATGAGGAGGAGAAAGACACGACACACACACACACACTCTTTCATTAAAAAGAAAAACTTTCATTAAAAACATACAAAAACATGCATCCACTGTCACTCACACACACACACACACACACACACACACACACACACAAACAGTCTATCATTAAAAAGAAAAACTTTCAATAAAAACATACACACACAAACACACACACACAAACACACACACACACAAACATTCACATGATGTGCATGCATACACTCTACTCTACTGCACAAATAATGCCCACAAAGACACAAATGATGCTACACTCATGCATGACACTGACAGACAGTTATTACAGACATAACAACACACAGTGCAGTGCAGTACAAGTGGCAGCATAGACAAATACACAGCGTTCACTTGCTCAGGATCACACACACCCATAAACTGCAGTTGTAAACAAACACACTCACACATTGGCACACATAGATAAACACACTCATTGAACAGATATATCCACTGGCACAGCTCATCAGCACACACACACACACACACACACACACACACACACACACACACACACACTTATACACACACACCAGACACCCACACACTTACTGCTGTGCATTGGTTATTCAGTAGATGGGTAAAAGATGTCCACTCTAATTATAGATGAATCTCGTATCTCCCATAAACGCGGCATGAATATTTATGCGCCACTGCCGTGCAGCATGTGTGTGTGTGTGTGTGTGTGTGTGTGTGTGTGTGTGTGTGTGTGTGTGTCTGTGAGTGTGTGTGTGTGTGTGGGTGTGTGCGTTTGTATGTGTGTGTGTGTGTGTGTGTGGGTGTGTGTGTCTGTGTCTGTGTGTGTGTGTGTGTGTGTGTGTGTGTGTGAGTGTGTGTGTGTGTGTGTGTGTGTGTGTGTGTGTGTGTGTGTGCACTGCCGTGCAGCGAGAGCATCTTGAGCGCGTTTCAGTCTATTACGCGCAGATGTTCAAACGAGCGGCAGACAACTTTAGCTCTTAAATCATCTGTAACAAACTGCAGAGAGGAGAGGAGAGGAGACCCAGCAACGAAGCACTGGAGTGTGTGTGTGTGTGTGTGTGTGTGTGTGTGTGTGTGTGTGTGTGTGTGTGTGTGTGTGTGTGTGTGTGTGTGTGTGTGTGTGTGTAATTACAACTCCACTCCGCACGGCTCAGCCCGCGTTCCGACCAAAGGGTCGGGTTCTCTCTGATTGGGCCTGTATACTGGGCTACAGTTAGTGGCGATTATTGCACCTGAAGTCAGCGCCATTTTGAAAGGGCTTTATTAAACAGTTTCATAAGTTTAAGAATTCAGATTTGTTGAGGAAGCTGTGGCAGGAAGTTGGCTGTGCTATGGCAGTGTCCAGGCTGTGGAGCATGTTAAACTGTTTATTTCTGCATCCTCATCTGAATGGGGATTAGTGGGAGGGATCAGGGGTAATCAGATAGATCAGCACACAGGCTCTCCACATAGCACATAGCACACACACACACATACACACACACATACACACACACACAGGCTCTCCACATAGCAGCCCACACTTCAGCCACATCCAGGCTAGCTCTGGCTCACATCTGGCCCGAGTCCCATGGGTCCCTTCCAGATCCGTTCCAGCGTGAGCCTCGTTATCTGGGTCAGAGTTCACTCAGGTGCTCGGTCAAAATGGATTACCTGCGTCAAATTGGTACTTACGTTAACAATGCAACGAACACAAAACTGCGTCCAACTTCAATTTCAAGCATTTTCCACAAAAACAGCTCCTAACTCATGTTATTGAGTAGTATTAACACGGCTCTTCTTAATGCTGTAGAATGCTCCATTCACTTGAATGGGGCTTTCCAACGTTCTGCGGTCAGTTATTAACCGATAGTAGACCGTTGCTATGCAATAATGACCGCTGTCA
>NC_137928.1:4161881-4176881 GCF_963457725.1 Sprattus sprattus
GCTATCCCAGATCTTTAGCTAGTTTGAGGTATAGAACAGAGGGTTAGGGATCTTTAGCTATCCCAGATCTTTAGCTAGTTTGAGGTATAGAACAGAGGGTTAAGGTCCACAGACTAGAGCGCACATGGCAAAACAAAGAGGCCGTTGACGGTTCCTATTTTTTACGAGTGTGAGGCCTTTTGTGGTTCTTGTCAGCTGGTGTCGTGGTGTCAACTACAGTGCTCGGGAACATGGTGTGTGTGTTTTAACTGTATTTAAAATAAAACATTTGAGACAAGCGCCCTCACTGGTACACAGATAGCTGTATGTGTGTGTGTGTGTGTGTGTGTGTGTGTGTGTGTGTAGAGGTGAGTCTGCCTCAGACAAAGTCTCCGAGCATGTAGCTTGCTGCTACTGTGTCTGATGGCAGCCGTCTATTTCATCTTTGTTTTTCTTTTACCTTTCTCTTTTTTCAAAAAGTAAAGCACATGAAAATGACTCACTTCTATTTAAGGAACCTTTAGTCCAGTGTGTGTCTGACCATGTCAATTATCAGTAAGTACCCACTGCTAAAAATATCAAACCCTACCCCTAACCCTAAACGAATCTGTCCTGGCCACAGCATGTAGATATAAAATAATTATACTGCAAATTAATATTAACATTAGTAATAATCAGTGAATTAATTTGAATAACATGAATACACAAAGTACAATGTTGCACCGATGGCTAATAAAGACAACTAAATAAAACCAAAATAAAACCAAAAAAAAACATTCCTCTCTGATAACCAGTTCCCGTGTGGTTATCAAACATGATTATGAAAGACTCCATTCAATTAAGCAGGAAGGATATGTCTTCGCCGTGAGAATTAAAGAGAATTAGAGAATTACTGCATTTTCCAAAAGCTTCCTTGCACTACAACTATCAATGACATGATGATGATTTTGTTATTTTGAATATTCTCTGTGTTAGTTGCGTTGGTCTTACTATTATGATTCTAGTCTAGTCAGCCACATTCTAAATGAAAACCTCCTGCCTCGAAGATAAAGGCCTACAAACAGGGATACCCTGGGATAACTTTTTTTTAAGATAAAGGCCTACAAACAGGGATACCCTGGGATAACCTTTGGCAGAGTGTGCCAAACCAACTTATTAACATGTGCATTCCTCAATCAATCTGGCCAGTATGGATTTTTTCCAAATTCCAAATTCAAACAGACATGAATGAGTTACATGTATTATGTCCAAGACCAAGTTACCCGGCCCTCATCTCATCTCATGCTAATTGAGAGCTGCCTCCACCTGATTGTGAGTTGTGAGAGTTCCCCTGAAGACGCGGCGGTTTCCACAGCTGAGTTGCCTCTTTGTGCCTTACGAACACACACATCAAACAACACAGCAGCACATGGCAGAGACAGCTGCTCACAGATTCGCTTTTTTTCTCTCCTCAATCAGATCCGACACCACGTCCTCCCTCCCGGAAGCTAATGCATTAGCGTGTGCTAACGCAGGTGTTGAAAAGAAAAAAACTCTGCGCTCCTCCTAGATGGGAGCTGACAATCCTGTACGGCACTGCTGGTTTGATCCTGCTGAATTAACATAACACCGCGGCAAGGGGTGAACTTCCAGTGACGCCCCCGAAACGAGAGGGTTTGATCACCCCGTGATGTTTGCAAGGGGTAGGGGTGGAGGGGGGTGGGTATATCAAAGGGGCCCGTCGTCGTTGTCTCCCCCATCATAGCGGGGTTGCCAGAGGCAGGAGCACATCTGGCGGTTGGGGAAGCCGTGCCGTAGCGCGCCGCAGCGTGGCAAAGCGCTGGAAGCATGCAGAGTAATTGGCTGCCATGCGAAACGGAGTGTAGAGTCACAGAGCTGCTCACGGAGCTGGTGTGTGTGTGTGAGTGTGTGTGTGTGTGTGTGTCGCTCCCTAATGATGATGCCTAGTCAGAGGGAATGTTTATGATGTGCATGAATGTTATCGTTTAACTCGTTCTCTCTTTATTTTTTCTCTCTCCTGCTTCTGTATCAAATCTCTTTCACTCTCTCTCTCTCTCTCTCTCTCTTTCTCTTTCCCTTTCTACTTCTGTCTGTCACTTTACCCTCTACCTGCCTCTCTCTCTCATTCACTCTTTCTCTGCCTGTGTCCCTCTATTCATTTCTCTTTCTCTCTCTCTCTCTCTCTCTCTCTTTCTCTCTCTCTCATCTCTCTGTCTCTCTCTTTCGCTCCAAAGATCCCAGATTTCACATCACATCCTCGGGAGCGTTGTACATCCTGGACGTGGTGACGGACGATGGGAACTGGAACTACCGCTGTTTGACGCGGCATCGCTACACGGGCGAGACCAGGCAGAGCAACAGCGCACGTCTCACAGTAACAGGTGTGTGTGTGTGTGTGTGTGTGTCTGTTTGACGCGGCATCGCTACACGGGCGAGACCAGGCAGAGCAACAGCGCACGCCTCACAGTAACAGGTGTGGATCCGCACGACACTTAGTGTGTGTGTGTGTGTGTGTGTGTGTGTGTGTGTGTGTGTGTGTGTGTGTGTGTGTGTGTGTGTGTGTGTGTAGGGTTCAACAGCGCACGTTTCGCAGTAACAGGTGTGGATCCGCACAAACACACAGTGTGTGTGTGTGTGTGTGTGTGTGTGTGTGTGTGTGTGTGTGAGTGAGTGTGTGTGTGTGTGTGTGTGTGTGAGTGAGTGTATAGGGTTCAGCAGCGCACGTCTCACAGTAACAGGTGTGGATCCGCACAAACACACAGTGTGTGTGTGTGTGTGTGTGTGTTTGTGTGTGTGTGTGTGTGTGTGTGTGTGAGTGAGTGTATAGGGTTCAGCAGCGCACGTCTCACAGTAACAGGTGTGGATCGGCACACCACTTAGGTCTTTATGTCACCAGTCTGTTGCCGTATAGGGTTCGTATGTGTCTCTGTGTTGTTCAACACCAGTCATTATTGCAGACCCTTCGCATAGTCTTCTTTCCAATATGTTTACCACTGAATACCTGGTTTATACAGTGCTCTTATTATACTGGGGCATGCTGCTGAGAGGTTAACCTGCGCACATTTAGACTTAGACTTGTGGGCACGAGATTATATTAGGTACCATGCACTTAATACTTGGCTGAAAAGCACTTTGAACGTTTTATATTTGGACATGCTCTTGCAAGGTATGTATTTCAGGTATGATTTGTGTCTGGTTTAGGGTTAGGTTTAATATGTAATCTGATATTTAATAGATATATATTTATAAACACATGATGAATCCATACTACAGATCCTCCTTAAAGAGGTTGGTCAGTGTTTACCAGATTTATTGTCTTATCATGTAAATTTCGCAGTGATCATGTTCACACCGTTGCTCTCTGGATATTTCCTACTTCTATACTACAATCCCATACCCATTTCCTTGGGGGATTATCTGTCTGTGTGCCTAATTAACACTGTTATCCCACCTGATGCGATGCCGCTGATAACCTGGGCTGCCCTTATCTCCTGTTGCCATCCCCCCCACCCCCAGAGCCCACCAACTCAGAGCCCACCATCCTGGATGGCTTCGACCGGAGAGAAGTCATGGTGGGACACCGGGTGGAACTGCCCTGCAAGGCGACGGGGTACCCGGCCCCCAAATACCGCTGGGCGAAGGACAGCAGCCCCTTAGAACGGGACAGCCGGTTTCGCCAGGTCAGCACGGGACTACTAATCGAGAACGTGAGGCCCAGCGATGCCGGCAGCTATGCGTGCGAGGTGTTTAACTCCCTGGGCAGCGCGGCCATGGTGGGGCAGCTGCTGGTCAAGCGTAAGTCAAAAGGCTTCATTTTTTTTTTAGCTACTGTGCTAATTGCTAATAGCTTATGGTCCAATGAAAGTGTAAATGTCATTGGTTCATTGATGCCAATGGGGTAATGCGTTGATGGTGTGAAACTCATAGTCAGCTACGGGCTTGGGGCTATGGTGGTTAAAGTCTTCTGTAAGCATCATAGAGCTTTGGCAAATGTTGATTGATGTAAATGTTTTTGTATAGGCCTATGCTAGAGCCTTAAGCATGTCAAAATGGTTCAGAGAAAGATAAATGTTCAGAGATAAATGTTCTGTAAGCACAAATGTTCATAGAAGTAAGTGTCTTTCCAAAGAACCCTGTGATGACCCAACAATGCCCTCTTCAGGGTTTGGAACACACCAAGTTAGTGCTTGCCTGCCTCTAGAATTCACTTTGATCTATTCTGGAATCAGGTTCTAGCTGAAGATTATCTCGTAACTAGGGTGCCCATACTTCTACCAGCTTCTAAAAAAAATTCAAAATGCATTATTCGATCATGTTGCCATGCTAGGTTGAGCACTGAATCTTAGGTACAATATGTCAGTGTAAACACACGGGAAACCTCCTGGATGAATGAAGCAGCTATGGCTACCTGCCCTGACATTAGTGGACTTGCCCTGACATTTCTCGACCTGCCATGACATAAGTGAACTTAATGAAACTCACTGCAGAACATCCTCTTCACACACACACACACACACACACACACACACACACACACACACACACACACACACACACACACACACATACACACACACACACACACACACACACACACACACACACACACACACACACACACACACACACACACACACACACACACACACACACACACACACACACACACACACACACACACACACACACACACACCTGCCATGACATAAGTGAACTTAATGAAACTCCCTGTAGAACATCCTCATCCCTCTGGCACTGGCACCTGTCTACAGTCGATCTTATCCATGAAGTGAATTGATGTCAAAGTAATTGATAAGGGATCAAGTTGCTAAGCCCTGTCAGTGGATTTCCAACAGTTCAGGACATACAGTAGGTCGTCTGAAAATATCTCTGCTGATCCATTGAGTGACTGATTGAACATGCATCTGAATTTAGTGACATTACTGCTAATAGTAGCCCTACTAGGAAGCCTTTGATAGCTCTTTGCAGCGATGGTAATTAAGTCAGTTTTAGCCCTGTGTAGCCTTTAGTTCCTAGACCTACACAGGAACCTTAATCCAGTCTTGACCCTAACCCTTACGTGGCCCTCAGTTCACACTGATATGTGCTATCCCAGGCTAAATCACTTCCAGGTCACCTTGTTCACACTGATATGAGCTATCTCAGGCTAAATCACTTCCAGGTCACCTTGTTCACACTGATATGTGCTATCCCAGGCTGAAGGCTTCTGGGAACTGTTGACCGTGATCATGCTGACCTATGGTAGTAGTGTCAGAAGCGGTGCGTTTTGTATCTTTTGCCATTTTTTGGCAGCAGAGTGCCGCAAGTGTTAGGCTAGCAACCCGAGACAGTTGATCTGGGTGAACCGGTTAGGTAGTCTACCATCTAGTTCCAGGCATACGGACCGATCAGTTTTGTTAGGCTCTAAACCGGGCAGGAAATCCAAAGTATCCAACCACATTGCAAATGCAAAATATCCACTTGTTGCAATGTATCTTGACTTGACTTCCTTTTCCTCCTCCATCTTCTCTTCCTCCATTTTTTTTGTCCTCCATCTTTTCCTTATCCATCTCCTCCTCCTCCTCCTCCATCTCCTCCTCCTTCATCTTTTCCTTCTCCATCTCCTCCTCCTCCTCCTCCATCTCCTCCTCCCCCTCCTCCTCCTCCATCTCCTCCTCCTCCTCCTCCTCCTCCTCCTCCTCCATCTCCTCCTCCATCTCCTCCTCCTCCATCTCTTCCTCCGTCTCCTCCGTCCTCCATCTCTTCCTCCTCCATCTTTTCCTTCTCCTCCTCCTCCTCCATCTCTTCCTCCTCCATCTCCTCCTCCTCCATCTCCTCCTCCTCCATCTCTTCCTCCGTCTCCTCCGTCCTCCATCTCTTCCTCCTCCATCTTTTCCTTCTCCTTCTCCTCCTCCATCTCTTCCTCCTCCATCTTACCCTCCTCCATCTCCTCCTCCTCCATCTCCTCCCCCTCCTCCTCCTCCTCCTCCTCCTCCTCCATCTCCTCCTCCTCCTCCATCTCCTCCTCCTCCATCTCTTCCTCCGTCCTGTCCTCCGTTGGCCTGTCCAGAACCCTTGAAGGTGGTGGTGAGCCCTCACACTCTCAAGAGCAGCGTGGGCAGCCAGGTGTCCCTGTCCTGCATGGTCACCGGCTCCGAGAAGTACGACCTCTCCTGGTACCGCAACGGCGAGATGGTCTACCGCGACAAGAGAATCAGCCAGGAGAACCTCGTGATGGATGGCATGGTCAAGAGCGATGGAGGAGTTTACCAGTGCTTCGCCAGGAGGGGGAAGATGTCAGCCCAGGACTTTGCACAGGTCATCTTGGAAGGTAGGCGGCTGGACCATAAGACAAGTGGCCTCTCTGGAGTACTTGGTAGTGTTTGGCACCAAAACGATTCGTTTGGATGTCTGAAGGTGCACATAGATAGGTAGGGCAGACATTTTAAAATCTTTCAATTACAACAGCTAGATCACTGGCTAAATGGGGCATATATATTTAAGATGTCAGCCCAGGACTTTGCACAGGTCATCTTGGAAGGTAGGCGGCTGGACCATAAGCAGTGGTGTAGTCCAGGGTATACGCAGGTATACGGAGTATACCCACTTATTTTTCAGTCAGCATTGCGTATACCCACTTCTAAAAACAGGGCGTTGAACATGTGCTGTATGGGCTGCTTAAAAAAATTAAGAGTATACCCACTTCTCCAGGGACCACTACACCACTAACCTTAAGAAAAGTGACCTCAGAATCAGAATCAGAATCAGATTTTATTGGCCAAGTAAGTTTGCACAAGCAAGGCATTTGACCTGGTGAACTGGCTCTCAATGTGCTCAATGTACACAAAATAGACATAACATCACAATACAAAAACAAACACAATACACAAACAAACACAATAAAAAAACAAACACAATACACAAACAAACACAATACACAAACAAACACAATAAAAAAACAAACACAATACTCCACAATACTTTGATGTCGAAATGTTCGCTACAATCAGAATGAAAAGTAAACAGAATTTTCAGTTCCATCTACTGGGGATACACTGGTATATTTTTCTGTACTAGATTATATTTATCTACCAAATTCTGGGCCTATTATTTTGTACTCTCACTGCGGTCCTGAATGATTCGATAAATACAATTCTGATTCTGATTCTGATTCAAATGATGTTTATGTATTTAACTATGGATTTTTCACTAGGGGTTTATGAGGATGTATTGTATATCTGGGCACACCTATATATTTATGTGTGTACACATGTATGTGTGTGATTGTGTGCTTTGTACAGTGTGTGTATATTCTGTATATAGTTGTGTGTGATATGTGTGTTTTCTACATATGTGCTGTCTGCATATTGTGTTTGTATGTGAGAGTCTGCCTGTCTATGTGATTGTGAGCTCTCTGTGTTGGGGTGTGTGTGTGTGTGGTGTGTGTGTGTGTGTGTGTGTGTGTGTGTGTGTGTGTGTGTGTGTGTGTGTGTGTGTGTGTGTGTGTGTGTGTGTGTGTGTGAATGTTCACATGCCTCTGTGCAATGTGTGTGTGTGTGTGGTTGTGAACTCTCTGTGTCCGTGTGTGTGTGTGAACGTTCACATGCTTCTGTATGCTGTGTGTGTGTGTGTGTGTGTGTGTGTGTGTGTGTGTGTGTGTGTGTGTGTGTGTGTGTGTGTGTGTGTGCCCGGCGTGATAATAAACCTGTTGAGGATAAACCTGTTGAGGAGCTGCAGTAGCACAGACGCCATTATTGGATTTCCTCAGCTGGCCTGAGACTGCCTTACCTGCACCCGGTTGCCAGGGCAACTGCCTCCGGTGGCCACGGAACTGTATAAAGAGGATATTGATAATCTATAATGATGTTGAGCAACCCAGGGTTATCAGAGAACCACAGAGGGCCAAGATTTCAAAGGCCTCCATACGCCATCTGCAGCCCCTCATCTCACTAAGTGCCCTTGAAGAACACAGGATAAAAGAAAGAAAGAACAGGAAAAAAAGAGGATTAAAGAGATAGAACAGGAAAAAGAGAAGGAACAGGAAAAAGAGGATGGAGGAGAAAGATAGAAAGAATGGCTGACACGTGTGTGCATCAGGCTTCATGTCTGATTGGAACTGCTGCGTGGTGTCCTCTGGGTTTGGTAGTTTTAGTTGAATTAGTTGTGATGGTAGTGTCACTTTAACTACATTTGGAACCCTGTCAAACTCTTATTTGACACTAAATAGTTTTACTGAGCATTATGAGGCAAAATCAACACGCCTATGGGGGCAGATGAATGCTGTGTGAATGTTGTGTGAATGCTGTTTGAATGTTGTGTGAATGCTGTGTGAATGTTGTGTGAATGCTGTGTGAATGTTGTGTGAAGGTTGTGTGTGATTTGTTCCTTTTCCAATAATCTGATTGTTCATTGTACCATTTTACCTCCTCACACCTTTCCCCTCGACTCCCTCTGTCTCTCTCTCTCTCTGCTCTTCACTCACCTCTTTTCTCTCTTTCTCTCTCCTCTCTCTCTCTCTCCCTCTCCTTCTCCCTCTCTCCCTCTCTCTCACTCTCTCCCTCTCCTCTCTCTTTCTCTCCCTCTTCCTCTCTCCCTTTCTCTCTCTCTCTCCCCTCTCCCTCTCCCTCTCCCTCTCTCCCTCTCCCTCTATCTCTCTCTCCCCCTCTTCTATCCCTCTATCCCTCTCTCCCTCCTCTCTCCCTCTCTCCCTCCTCCTCTTCCCTCACCTCTCCAGACGGCACCCCTAAGATTCTGTCGGCCTTCAGCGAGCGGATGGTGAACCTGAACGAGCCCGTGTCGCTGGTGTGCAACGTGAAGGGGACGCCGCGGCCCGCCGTCACCTGGACGCTGGACGAGGATCACGTGGGGGACCCGGGCCACTACCGCCTGGGACAGATGGTGACGCCGGAGGGCCACATGCTGAGCTACCTGAACATCTCCCACGCCAAGGTCAACGACAGCGGCATCTACCGGTGCTCCTGCAACAATTCGGCCGGCGTAGTCTCCTACCAGGCTCGAATAAACGTAAGAGGTGCTTGTCAGCTCCAGCTCTTCCAAACTAAAATACACACAGCCGCACGCACACCCCCAAAAAAAAAACACACTTTGATTGTTTGATTGTTTGTTTGCTGAACTGTTTTGTTGATTTGGAGGGACGGTTAAGGGAAGCTGTGTCTGCGCTGTTAGCCGATCGATAGTTTAGAGGGATTGCTAATCGGTCCTTCGATCCAGGATTTTTTGAGCTCTCCAAAATGTTGCCGAACCAAAATGATACAATAGGTATCGCAAAGCAACTGACATCCTCAAGTAATGAGGAAAACCTGGATTTCTAAGGGTCTCACAAAGATCAAAGTCCCATTCTAGTCATGGAAAAGGTACATTATGAGTCCTAACAAACAGGCCTTAATCATCCCTTCAAAGCATGCTGTTGACCAGTAGAAATATTTTGCCTTTCAGTTTTAGACTCTTCTCTGCCACATGAAACTAGTCTATGGCGCAGTAATACTACATTATATTTACATTTAGCAGATTTTGACCAAAGCGACGTACAAGGGAGAACAGTCAAGCTAAGAGCAAAAAAACCTCGTGTAACAATAAATACTACTTTTTTTTTTAAGAAATAGAAGTCGAGTCTCCAGTCTCCAGTCACTGCAGAAGAAGGATAAACTTAGCGTAGCTTACAATGACGGATATCCTGTCATGTCTGTATTTATGACCTGCTTAAAGGGTTCATCATTCAGCTTGTCTTGTGCAGTTTACTTTGAACTTTGTTCAATCATCAGCCAGACCACTGGGCCACTTAATGGTAACCAAGGTTACGCTTCTAATGCCATGACTAAGTTCTTCACCTGGAGTTCTTTTCCTGGCTTCCGCTCCCCAGTCCAGCAAAGCAGCATCATCTCATTCTCTCATCTCTCAGTTCATTTCTGTCCTTCTCTCTTTACCTCTTTCTCTCGCTCTCTCATTCTCTCTTTACCTCTTTCTCTCGCTCTCTCTCATTCTCTCTTTACCTCTTTCTCTCTCTCTCTCTCATTCTCTCTTTACCTCTTTCTCTCTCTCTCTCTCATTCTCTCTTTACCTCTTTCTCTCGCTCTCTCATTCTCTCTTTATTTCTGTCCTTCTTTACTTCTCTCTTTATTTCTGTCCTTCTTTCTTTCCTTCTTTCTTTACTTCTTTCTTTACTTCTTTCTTTACTTCTCTCTTTATTTCTTTCCTTCCTTCTTTACTTCTCTCTTTATTTCTGTCCTTCTTTCTTTCCTTCTTTCTTTACTTCTTTCTTTACTTCTCTCTTTATTTCTGTCCTTCTTTCTTTCCTTCTTTCTTTACTTCTTTCTTTATTTCTCTCTTTATTTCTTTCCTTCCTTCTTTACTTCTTTCTTTATTTCTCTCTTTATTTCTTTCCTTCCTTCTTTACTTCTTTCTTTACTTCTCTCTTTATTTCTTTCCTTCCTTCTTTCCTTCTTTCTTTACTTCTCTCTTTATTTCTTTCCTTCCTTCTTTACTTCTTTCTTTACTTCTCTCCTTCTTTCTTTACTTCTTTCTTTACTTCTCTTTTTATTTCCTTCCTTCTTTCTTTCCTTCTTCCTGCTCCTCATCGTGCCATGCTTCTCACTCATCCTATGTTATCTACCTGTCTATCTATCTATCTACCTGTCTTTCTCTGTCTTTCAGGGCCCGCCAACATCCGGGACATGAAGAATCTAACGGCCATTGCCGGGCGGGACGCCTACATCCACTGTCGGGTGGTGGGCTACCCGTACTACTCAATAAAGTGGTTTAAGAACTCAGACCTTTTGCCCTTCAACCACCGGCAGCGCGCCTTCGAGAACAACGGCACGCTCAAGTTATCAAACGTGCAGAAGAGCGCAGACGAGGGAGAGTACACCTGCCGTGTCCAGGTGCACCCGGACCTGGAGATCAGCAAGAGCCTACATGTCACCGTCAAAGGTGTGTGTGTGTGTGTGTGTGTGTGTGTGTGTGTGTGTGTGTGTGTGTGAATGTGTCTCTGTGCACATGGTAGATTGAAATGTGCAGGTGTGCATATGCATATGATATACAGTACATATGTGCACAGATTTGAACAGATGGATGTGTGTGTGTGTGTGTGTGTGTGTGTGTGTGTGCATCCACACATGCATACTATATGAGCATACTGTGTATCCCTGTGCATTAGCCAGGAGTGTGCACTCATGAGTGTGCGCTCATGGGAGCGCGTGTGTGTGCTCACACGCATGTGTGTGTGTGTGTAAGTGTGTGTGTAAGTGTGTGTGTAAGTGTAAAGAGCGGTGCTGATGTGAAACTCCTTCTGTGCAATTGAGTTGGCTAATTTGCTCAACTGGCGAGGCAGCCGCCGGAACCCCCCCGGGTCCATTAGCCCTACTTTGTTGTGAATTAAATAAGCACTGAAGTATGTGTGTGTGTGTGTGTGTGGTGTGTGTGTGTGTGTGTGTGTGAGTGTGTGTGTGTGTGTGTGTGTTGTGAATTAAATAAGCACTGAAGTGCTGCTTTATTCTAACGTTATTTTAACTCATTGATTCTCAGACACCACTGCCTGACTAGCTGGCTGGTTGGCTGTTCTTGCTGTCTTTGGAGGGGGGTTGAAGTGTGTGTGTGTGTGTGTGTGTGTGTGTGTGTGTGTGTATAGGGGTGGTGGGGATGGTGGGAGGGGTCTCTGGAGGAACCATTATGCTGAATCTGCCTTCCACTGAAGAGGAAATCACCCCGTCTTTTTTCTTCTTTTTTTTTTTCTTCTTTCTTTTTTTCGGGGTTGTCTTTTTTCTGCTTGCTTGGCTTCTCAGCTCATTAGCTCTCTCTCTTTCTCTCTCTCTCTCTCTCTCTCTCTCTCTATATATCTCTCTCTCTCTCTCTCTCTCTCTCTCTCTCTCTCTCTCTCTTTCTCTCTTCTCTCTCTCTCTCTCTCTCTCTATATATCTCTCTATCTCTCTCTCTCTCTCTCGTGATGTGAGGCGCACTGCCGGCTCCTCTGAAGGTGACGCGTACGCAATCAACCCCCCCCACCCCACCCCACACCACCCCCATGCCACGCCACCACACCACGCCACCGCACACAACGCCACCCTACAACACGCCACCCCACCCCACACCACTCCACACCACCCCATGCCACGCCACCGCACAGAGATGTGGCGGACAGGGAGCCAGCACTGACCACCCTGGTCTACCATCCTGTTTTTTGGAGAGGGTGTCGTGGTTTTTGGGGGGGGGAGTGGGGGTGGTGATGGTCCCTCGGTCTGGTCATGGTGATGATGGCCGTTGTGGTGTTTTGCTGGCTCCTGAGAGGGGCTCATAAGTTTATGTTTAGAGGCTAAACAGCAGTGGTGGAAGAAGTACTGAAGTTTAGTACTTAAGTAAAAGTACAAGTACCCAGGAAAATGGAAGTAAAAGTAGAAGTAAAAGTAGTACGTCAACAATCCTACTTAAGTAAAAAGTAAAAAGTACTCACTTTTAAATTTACTTTAAAAGTAAAAGTACTTACGCAATGGGTTGTCTCTCAATGTCTAGGCTTTGCCATTTTGATTAAGAAATAGCGACTGGTAATAAATGCCTCTACAGATGTCACTACTAGTAATAATTATAAGCCACAACATTTATTAATTGGAAAGGTTGGTGTACTTATTGGGCCTATTGTCTGTAATACTGTTCACACTCTATCTTACAATTCTGCAGATGACAAGTTATCTACCAGGGATTATTTGCCATTAAGCCAAACCAATAGTCACAATTGTATATATTTAAATCTTTTATTTAATTGTAAACGTGTAAAAAATGGAAATATGAATCATGAAAAACAAATGGAGTTGTTAAACTGGTCAATGCAGAGTTTTATACTCTATTGATTGCAGAAAAGCATATTGAGTAACCCAAGACTAGGCATTAAATTTGCATGCCAGGCAATAACCAGTCAATAAAAAAAGGCAAATCTTCACGTTAGCTTGACATTGCTAAACTACCAGCTTTATCTTACCACTACGTTAAATAAATAATCAAGGTACAATCGTGTTATTTTAATGCTATTGCTGTATGTCAACATGTATTTTGCTAGATAACGGTATAAAATCATGTCAGTAACCGCATACGATATGCAAAAGTCATAGACATTAACTTAGCATAGCAAGAACTCCGCATAACTCGACCTGTTTCTCCAAATTTGAAGGCGAATTTTTTTAGGTAGACGGGAAACGCACTGAAACCTCCACGAGTTATTCTTGGGGCCTCTGAACTTGAACATGTCCTCAGATGAGGCTGACTCTGAATCCATGCTGAAAAGTTGTTTGTTAGTCAGGCTGTTTGACGAATGTTTAAGCAAAACAGGAAAGCCTACCGTAGTGCTGCTGCCAACTTCACACTCTGCTGTCATTGGAGCTGATAGAGCCACCTGATTGGTTGAAACGTCCTAAAGCAACGCAATCCATATTTTCGTGTAGGCAACATTTTGGCGAAACTGTGTTCATAAAATGTAACGAATAACGACACATATTGTAGAAATGTAGCGGAGTAAAAATACTTCGTTACATTCCACCACTGCTAAACAGGATACAATTATCAGTGTTTAAGAAGCACTGGGGAACGGAATGACACATTTTGACAAAGTTTTTAAGCGTTTTAGCGCCGAGAGACAATTGTATTGTTATGGCGCTATACAAATAAAATTGGATTGAATTGAATTTAAGGAAACGTTAACTGGAAGATTGAAACAGGTTGATAGATGTTTTTTTTCTCGTTACGTTATTCACAGAAATGTGTCTAGGAGTGTTAAGGTTTCGAGCTAGGGTGTGATAAGACTGAAGGGCTTTTGTCTGTGATACACTCTAATTTAATAAAGAAGCCAGGAAGCAGAAATGAAAAACACTCATCCATCCAAAACATACAAATAGAAAAAAAAGCCTTAATAAAATAGAATAATAATGCATATTAAACACTCCTAAATTAGTAACAATCTAGTAGCACGTACAAATGGAAAGTTGCTAACACCAGTTAGGAGGCTGTGGTCGGGTTTAAATATTAGGGCAGAATGGGGGTTAAGACGTCCAAGTCCAACAGGATTAAGCAGAGGAACATGATAATGATAGTAACGCTAATTTAACAGAGAAGCCAGGAAGCAGTTAGAAAATAGACAGAGGGGCTTCCGGTTTGGAACATGGACGAGCAAGACGTGCGAACGAGAGTCTCCTGATAATTTGATCACATTTACCATGAAACTCCTCCTTTGATTTAATTTTGCGTCAAGTTAACGGTTTATAGAAATAGACAGAGGAACATGATAATGATAGTAACGCCTTGCTATTCAAAGAAAATATGTCTAGGAGTGTTACGGTTTCTAGCTAGGGTGTGACAAGACTGAAGGGCTTTTGTCTGTGATACACTCTAATTTAACAGAGAAGCCAGGAAGCAGTTAGAAATAGACAGAGGAACATGACAATGATAGTAACGCCTTGCCCTCTCTGCTGCCCACAGAACCTCCACACATCCAGCCCTTTGAAGTGCAGGGCTACTCCATCGGCCAGCGGGTGCTCATCCCCTGCGTGGTCATCTCGGGGGACTACCCCATCTACTTCACCTGGCAGAAGGACGGGCGCCCCATCGCGGCCAACCTGAGCGTCACCATCGACAACAACGAGTTCTCCAGCCTGCTCCGCATCGCCAACCTCTCGTCCGTCCACAACGGCAACTACACCTGCATCGCCCACAACGAGGCCGCCGCCGTGGAGCACCAGAGCCAGCTCATCGTCAAAGGTACCCGCAAACACACACACACACATACACACACACACACAACAAGAACAAAAAACGAAATATCCCTACACAGGGATATACAAAATATACAGAGTTTTAAAAGGACAGACGAGGTGACGTGACATGACATGGGTTGGTCTGGTGTGTGTGTGTGTGTGTGTGTGTGTGTGTGTGTGTGTGTGTGTGTGTGTGTGTGTGTGCGTGTGTGCGTTTGTTGCTCTTTAGTTCCCCCGTCCTTCGTGGTGCAGCCTATGGACCAGGATGGGA
>NC_137928.1:4194381-4200152 GCF_963457725.1 Sprattus sprattus
TCATAGCAAACATGGCAGGTGTCCCATAATTAAACAACATATGGCGGCTCTCCACGGGCAATTACCACCCTATGCTAACCAAAGGGAAACTGTTTTTAGTAGAGTTAAAGCCTTCTCATGAACTGTGATGGTTAATGGACTGTGTTTATGTAGTGCTTAGCGACTGATTTAAGAGTACTTGAATCTCTGTATACTACCTACTACAAATCTAGCTATGAACAGAGCAGGTTGTCCTTGTAGACTACACACATCAAGAATAATATTCTATTCTGGCAGATATTTCTACACTTTACACATCAAGATTGATATTCTATTCTGGCAGATATTTCTACACTTCACACATCAAGATTGATATTCTATTCTGGCAGATATTTCTACACTTCACACATCAAGATTGATATTCTATTCTGGCAGATATTTCTCTACTTTACATATCAAGAAAATTATTCTATTCTTGCAAAAATGTCTACACTATACATATCAAGATTGATATTCTATTCTGGCAGATATTTCTACACTATACATATCAAGATTGATATTCTATTCTGGCAGATATTTCTACACTTTACATATCAAGAATGATATTCTATTCTGGCAGATATTTCTACACTTTACATATCAAGAATGACATTCTATTCTTGCAAATATTTCTACACTATACATATCAAGATTGATATTCTATTCTGGCAGATATTTGATTTCTACACTTTACATATCAAGAATGATATTCTATTCTGGCAGATATTTCTACACTTTACATATCAAGAATGACATTCTATTCTTGCAAATATTTCTACACTTTACATATCAAGAATGACATTCTATTCTTGCAAATATTTCTACACTTTACATATCAAGAATGACATTCTATTCTTGCAAATATTTCTACACTATTATATCAAGATTGATATAATATTCTGGCGGATATTTCTGTGTTTCTCCCCTGTTGGCCTCTGTGGTGTTTTCTTGCTGTGCTTGATATGGTGAGGGGCTGCTGCTGCTTCTGTAGTTGAGCTTGTGGCTGTCCTGACCCCACAGAGCCTCCTGACAGCCCCCTGGTGGAGATCAGAGACGTGCAGGACCGCATCATCACCCTGCACTGGAACATGGTGTTCGACGGCAACAGCCCCATCACAGGATATGACATCGAGTACAAGAACAAAACAGGTACGCCCCCATCACAGGATATGACATCGAGTACAAGAACAAAACAGGTACGCCCCCATCACAGGATATGACATCGAGTACAAGAACAAAACAGGTACGCCCCCATCACAGGATATGACATCGAGTACAAGAACAAAACAGGTACGCCCCCATCACAGGATATGACATCGAGTACAAGAACAAAACAGGTACGCCCCCATCACAGGATATGACATCGAGTACAAGAACAAATCAGGTACGGGCTGTCAAGAAACACAGTGACGTGGGCACCCCCTCCAGCCAGCCCCCCATACCCAAACTCTCATGTAAGGGCTGGGAGTCAGGTCTTACACCTCAATCCCCGTCCCCCATCCCTCACTCCAGACGCACCACAGGGTCTCTCCTTCTCTTCTTCTCTTCTCACAGCATGGTTCAAGAGAGTGAGATTCAAGAGATTGAGATGCAAGAGGTTAAATGAAATGTTATTATTATTATTTTATTGGCAATTCCTTTATAATAATAAAAAACAACAACAATAATAATAATTGTTATTAGTAGTTGTATTTGTATAATGATGATGATGATGATGATGATGATTATAATTATAATAATAGTTATTATTATTTCAACCTCGATTTATGTTGATGTTGTTGTTGTATCATTAGTAGTATTTTGGTGTATAGGCATCAGTCATTGATGTCTGGTCATATGGTCATACAGTGAATGGAGATATGTTGAAGTCCCTGTAAGGTTCTTAGACAAGCCTCACGCTTAAGCCCTTGATTGGATCTCATCACCCGAGTGTGTATACTGAGCTCAGAATGGCCGTGATTGGCTGAGTCACCTGAGTGTGTATACTGAGCTCAGAGTGGCCGTGATTGGCTGTGTCACCTGAGTGTGTATACTGAGCTCAGAGGGGCCTTGATTGGCTGAGGCATGTGGTTTAGGGCTAGTCACAGATGTAAAGCCACACCTGTTTGCTTCTTAAACACAGGTTATGGATTTGGATATATGATGATATGATAAAGTGTCCTCACAAGTAACAGTAATGTTTCTTTCCCTCATTGTTGAGTTTATCTTCATCATTGTGATGACACTATCTAGTGAAGAAGGCTGACTTCGTCTTGATCTCTTTGGCTTCCTCTTCTCTCCCTCTCCTGTGTTTCTCTCTCTCTCTCTGCAGCTCCGTGGAGTTCCGCAATCAGCACCAAGAACATCTCCCCGTCGCTCTACCAGGCCACCATCATCGACCTCCACCCCTCCTCCACCTACAACATCCGCATGATCGCCAAGAACCGCATCAACAGCAGCGCACCTAGCAACGAGCTCACCATCACCACAGACGAAGCCAGTGAGTGCCCCCTGCCTTTAGTCTCGCGTAGCTGGACTTTATTAGCATTTAGCTATTAGCATATGTGTCTCGAGACAACCAGGGTCAAACGGGGACTAAATGTGTGTGATTAAACGACTATGGCATTTCAAATATAGAAGTGAAAGGTGAGACCAAGACAGTCTGGCACTGCAACTACAAACTTTGTCCGTGTGGACTGTAAGAATACTCTAAGAGAACATGTCACCTAGTTGCAGTAGTGGCAGCTACACACGACAATAGCAGCAACATCCTTTTTTACATTTTTATAAATAATTGAATTTAAGTCATATAAAATATTTAAAATTATTTTGAGCCAGGGGGATCCATAAGGTCACCCAGTCATGCTCAATGGGGGGGGGGGGGGGGGGGGGCTTCGTTTTCCTTCCCCAGTTGCATGGCTGAGTATGTCTGTCATCCAGGTCAAGGTCACAAGTTTGATCTGGTGGGGTTTGCTGCCCTCTGGTGGTTAAATTGTGTACTAAACACCAGTGCTGTGGCTGCATCTGGGTGTGACAGTCTGGAGCTGTGGTTCTGCCTCTCGCTGGAGGGAAGCTAGTTATCTGCAGCTTTTCTGCTCCAGCCAACCCATCAAACCAATTAACCCTAATTTATTCATGAAAAGTTAATTCCTCACGAGCTGTGGCTGAATCATGAGGCTGCTGCACTTCCTGTTAGGCAAATACTGGCCATAAATATTCATAACAACAACATGCAGATATTGTTTGGCTTGTGAGACTGTTTTAGTTTTCTAATCCATTCCCTTCAGATATTTACAGTTATCTGGTTAGCCTCATGGTATGTCTTATAAAATATTCTTGCTCAAGGCAAATTACACCTATTCGTGATGTTTTTCTCTAAATAAGATACAAATATATGAAAAAGGGATTAATACTGAAGGTTTCTGATCAATAAATTGGCCATTACTGCCCATCTCCTTCCATCAGGTTTTAAATACACTAGATAGACGTCAAAACTGAACTAGGATGAAGGCAGATTTATCATTTAATTAAAATCTAAATCTGAATGTGTGAACAGATGTTTTTCACCACCTCTCTACTTAATGAAAACTAAGATATTACTCAAGAGACAAACTCTGTTTCTTATTGTCATTTGGAATCGGACCAGAAACAAACAATACTCGCTAATTTGAGTAAAAACGAGATGACAATCGCTACAACAAGCGACTAACTAAGTTATGTCATGGAATAAAGAAAAACTGGAAACACTATGAGGCTGCAACTATACAACGACATGACATGGTGTCATTATTTTTTCAATTCTTAGAGTAAAAAACAAATCCAAGACATCAGAAACATCAGAGCACCTTCTAGACATTAGTAATTCCATAACGTGTGGTGTGGCTTAGAGCACCTTCTATACATTAGTAATTCCATAACGTATTAAATTGCTTAGAGCACCTTCTATAGCGTAGCTATGTCAGTTATCGGACAGTGTCAAACACAGGCATTCTCTTAAACAATCAAAATGCTAGGTTTAATAATGGGTTAACATGACAACGCAAACGTTTGCCGATAACACGCCGTCCGATAATAAACACTGTTACGATACATTAGTAGTTCCATAACGTGATGTATTGCACAGAGCACCTATACTGTGTCATGACTGGTCTCCCCTGCATGTACTGTGCCCATGGGTTGAGTTTAGGGGCTTCGCTAAGAGAGAGCACCTATGTGTTCACTACTCACTGTGTCCATTGTGTGAGTAAGTACTATAAGCCTATGTTATGTGTTCACTACTCTCTGTGTCCATTGTGTGAGTAAGTACTATAAGCCTGTGTGTTTCCTTACTCCACTTCTCTGATGAGTGAACTTACTTGGGACCCAATGTGTCAGTGTGTTCAACAATTAATGGATGCCTTTGTGTTTTGATTAGTTAACTTACTTGGGACCCAATGTGTCAGTGTGTTCAACAATTAATGGATGCCTTTGTGTTTTGATTAGTTAACTTACTTGGGACCCAATGTGTCAGTGCGTTCAACAATTAATGGATGCCTTTGCGTTTTGATTAGTTAACTTGCCTGGGTCAGTGTGTAGAATAATTAATGGATGCCTTTGCGCTCTGATGAGTGAACCTGATTGGCCCGATGACCCCTTGAACCCCTTGATGACCTGTGCGTTCCTTGTGTGTGATCCAGCTGAGTTCAGCCCTAACGTGCCCGTCTCTGCTCCTCCCCAGGTCCAGACGGGCCTCCGCAGGAGGTGCAGCTGGAGGCCCTGTCCTCCCAGAGCGTCAAAGTCACCTGGAAGGTACGCTCACGCCACGTCACGTCACGCCACAGCAGACTCCACTCTTGTGTCTGGAGATAAGAGATGACAGAGACTAGGAGATAAGAGTGTCTGAAGATAACGTTCGTTCCCCCCCCCCCCCATTGCACTTGGAGATCTGGCCAAAATGAAACAAATGGAGCTATAAGTGCTGCGTTTGGCCACCTGCCTAACATGAGCTAGCGTTTGTGAATGCACTGTGTGTGTGTGTGTGTGTGTGTTTGTGTGTGTGTGTGTGTATGTGTGTCTGTGTCTGTGTCTGTGTCTGTGTGTGTGTCTGTGTGTGTGTGTGTGTGTGTGTGTGTGTGTGTGTGTGTGTGTGTGTGTGTGTGTGTGTGTGTGATGTGTGTGTTGTGTGTGTGTGCTGCTGCGTTTGGCACCTGCGGCCACCTGCCTAACAGAGCTAGCGCTTCGCTTTGCTACATAGCTATTGTTTGGTGTCACACCCAACCTCAGACCTACCAGAGTTTACATTTCTGTCACTGTGCTTTTTATTTCTGTGGATTGATTGCATTTCCCAAAATACAACTTTAGCCACACACACACACACACACACACACACACACACACACACACACACACACACACACACACACAAACACACTTTGTCTATCCATTTCAGAATCACTTGCTATGAGAGTCGCACCATAGGCTATGGTTTGCTTGACATTTGATGTCATTGTAGTTATCATGTCAGAGAAACGATTTGTATTGATGTGCCTGGCCACACATTAATCCCACAACGCATCTCTCTCCCCTCCCCCAGCCTCCACAAAGGCACCTTATGAACGGCGTGATCCGCACCTACCACGGTCAGTTACCGCGAGTACACAAAGAGCAGAACCGGCAGCTCACGCGCATCACTAGTGGACGCCACCGCGGCGACCAGGAGACCGTCACCCTGGACAACCTGCGCAAGTTCACACTCTATGAGGTCATCGTCAACGCGGAGAACAGAGCTGGCATGG
>NC_137928.1:4200352-4210352 GCF_963457725.1 Sprattus sprattus
TGGCCATACAGTGAATGGAGATATGTTGAAGTCCCTGTAAGGTTCTTACACAAGCCTCACGCTTAAGCCCTTGATTGGATCTCATCACCCGAGTGTGTATACTGAGCTCAGAATGGCCGTGATTGGCTGAGTCACCTGAGTGTGTATACTGAGCTCAGAGTGGCCGTGATTGGCTGTGTCACCTGAGTGTGTATACTGAGCTCAGAGGGGCCTTGATTGGCTGAGGCATGTGGTTTAGGGGCTAGTCACAGATGTAAAGCCACACCTGTTTGCTTCTTAAACACAGGTTATGGATTTGGATATATGACGATATGATAAAGTGACCTCACAAGTAGCAGTGATGTTTCTCTCCCTCATTGTTGAGTTTATCTTCATCATTGTGATGACACTATCTAGTGAAGAAGGCTGACTTCGTCTTGATCTCTTTGGCTTCCTCTTCTCTCCCTCTCCTGTGTTTCTCTCTCTCTCTCTGCAGCTCCGTGGAGTTCCGCAATCAGCACCAAGAACATCTCCCCGTCGCTCTACCAGGCCACCATCATCGACCTCCACCCCTCCTCCACCTACAACATCCGCATGATCGCCAAGAACCGCATCAACAGCAGCGCACCTAGCAACGAGCTCACCATCACCACAGACGAAGCCAGTGAGTGCCCCCTGCCTTTAGTCTCGCGTAGCTGGACTTTATTAGCATTTAGCTATTAGCATATGTGTCTTGAGACAACCAGGGTCAAACGGGGACTTAAATGTGTGTGATTAAACGACTATGGCATTTCAAATATAGAAGTGAAAGGTGAGACCAAGACAGTCTGGCACTGCAACTACAAACTTTGTCTGTGTGGACTGTAAGAATACTCTAAGAGAACATGTCACCTAGTTGCAGTAGTGGCAGCTACACACGACAATAGCAGCAACATCCTTTTTTACATTTTTATAAATAATTGAATTTAAGTCATATAAAATATTTAAAATTATTTTGAGCCAGGGGGATCCATAAGGTCACCCAGTCATGCTCAATGGGGGGGGGGGGCTTCGTTTTCCTTCCCCAGTTGCATGGCTGAGTATGTCTGTCATCCAGGTCAAGGTCACAAGTTTGATCTGGTGGGGTTTGCTGCCCTCTGGTGGTTAAATTGTGTACTAAACACCAGTGCTGTGGCTGCATCTGGGTGTGACAGTCTGGAGCTGTGGTTCTGCCTCTCGCTGGAGGGAAGCTAGTTATCTGCAGCTTTTCTGCTCCAGCCAACCCATCAAACCAATTAACCCTAATTTATTCATGAAAAGTTAATTCCTCACGAGCTGTGGCTGAATCATGAGGCTGCTGCACTTCCTGTTAGGCAAATACTGGCCATAAATATTCATAACAACAACATGCAGATATTGTTTGGCTTGTGAGACTGTTTTAGTTTTCTAATCCATTCCCTTCAGATATTTACAGTTATCTGGTTAGCCTCATGGTATGTCTTATAAAATATTCTTGCTCAAGGCAAATTACACCTATTTGTGATGTTTTTCTCTAAATAAGATACAAAATATATGAAAAAGGGATTAATACTGAAGGTTTCTGATCAATGAATTGGCCATTACTGCCCATCTCCTTCCATCAGGTTTTAAATACACTAGATAGACATCAAAACTGAACTAGGATGAAGGCAGATTTATCATTTAATTAAAATCTATATCTGAATGTGTGAACAGATGTTTTTCACCACCTCTCTACTAAATGAAAACTAAGATATTACTCAGAGACAAACCCTCTTTCTTATTGTCATTTGGAATCGGACCAGAAACAAACAATACTCGCTCATTTGAGTAAAAACGAGATGACAATCGCTACGACAAGCGACTAACTAAGTTATGTCATGGAATAAAGAAAAACTGGAAACACTATGAGGCTGCAACTATACAACGACATGACATGGTGTCATTATTTTTTCAATTCTTAGAGTAAAAAACAAATCCAAGACATCAGAAACATCAGAGCACCTTCTAGACATTAGTAATTCCATAACGTGTGGTGTGGCTTAGAGCACCTTCTATACATTAGTAATTCCATAACGTCTTGTATTGCCTAGAGCACCTTCTATAGCGTAGCTATGTCAGTTATCGGACAGTGTCAAACATAGGCATTCTCTTAAACAATCAAAATGCTAGGTTTAATAATGGGTTAACATGACAACGCAAACGTTTGCCGATAACACGCCGTCCGATAATAAACACTGTTATGATTCATTAGTAGTTCCATAACGTGATGAATTGCACAGAGCACCTATACTGTGTCATGACTGGTCTCCCCTGCATGTACTGTGCCCATGGGTTGAGTTTAGGGGCTTCGCTAAAAGAGAGCACCTATGTGTTCACTACTCATTGTGTCCATTGTGTGAGTAAGTACTATAAGCCTGTGTTATGTGTTCACTAGTCACTGTGTCCATTGTGTGAGTAAGTACTATAAGCCTGTGTTATGTGTTCACTAGTCACTGTGTCCATTGTGTGAGTAAGTACTATAAGCCTGTGTTATGTGTTCACTAGTCACTGTGTCCATTGTGTGAGTAAGTACTATAAGCCTGTGTGTTTCCTTACTCCACTTCTCTGATGAGTGAACTTACTTGGGCCCCAATGTGACAGTGTGTAGAATAATGAATGGATGCCTTTGCCTTTTGATTAGGGAACTTACCTGGGTCAGTGTGTAGAATAATGAATGGATGCCTTTGCCTTTTGATTAGGGAACTTACCTGGGTCAGTGTGTAGAATAATTAATGGATGCCTTTGGGTTTTGATGAGGGTACATACTTGGGTCCCAATGTGTCAGTGTGTAGAACAATTCATGGATGCCTTTGCGCTCTGATGAGTGAGTGAACCTGATTGGTCCGATGACCCCTTGAACCCCTTGATGACCTGTGCGTTCCTGTGTGTGATCCAGTTGCGTTCAGCCCTAACGTGCCCCGTCTCTGCTCCTCCCCAGGTCCAGACGGCCCTCCGCAGGAGGTGCAGCTGGAGGCCCTGTCCTCCCAGAGCGTCAAAGTCACCTGGAAGGTACGCTCACGCCATGTCACGTCACGCCCCACAGCAGACTCCACTCTTGTGTCTGGAGATAAGAGATGACAGAGACTAGGAGATAAGAGTGTCTGAAGATAAACGTTCGTTTTTACCCCCCCCCCATTGCACTTGGAGATCTGGCCAAAATGAAACAAATTGGGGCTATAAGTGCTGCGTTTGGCCACCTGCCCAACAGAGCTAGAGAGTTGTGAATGCATTCTGTGTGTGTGTGTGTGTGTGTGTGTGTGTGTGTGTGTGTGTTTGTGTGTGTGTGTGTGTGTGTGTGTGTGTGTGTGTGTGTGTGTGTGTGTGTGTGTGTGTGTGAGTGTGTGTGTGTGTGTGTGTGTGTGTGTGTGTGTATGTGTGTGTGCTGCGTTTGGCCACCTGCGGCCACCTGCCTAACAGAGCTAGCGCTTCGCTTTGCTACATAGCTATTGTTTGGTGTCACACCCAACCTCAGACCTGGAGTCTACATTTCTGTCACTGTGCTTTTTATTTCTGTGGATTGATTGCATTTCCCAAAATACAACTTTAGCACACACACACACACACACACACACACACACACACACACACACACACACACACACAAACACACTTTGTCTAATCCATTTCAGAATCACTTGCTATGAGAGTCGCACCATAGGCTATGGTTTGCTTGACATTTGATGTCATTGTAGTTATCATGTCAGAGAAACGATTTTTATTGACGTGCCTGGCCACATTAATCCCACAATGCATCTCTCTCCCCTCCCCCCAGCCTCCACAAAGGCACCTTATGAACGGCGTGATCCGCACCTACCACGTCAGTTACCGTGAGTACACCAAAGAGCAGAACCGGCAGCTCACGCGCATCACTGTGGACGCCACCGGCGACCAGGAGACCGTCACCCTGGACAACCTGCGCAAGTTCACACTCTATGAGGTCATCGTCAACGCCGAGAACAGAGCTGGCATGGGCCCCGCCTCACACGAGGGCATCATGCGCACCTTGGAGGACGGTGAGTCTGTGTGTGTGTGTGTGTGTGTGTGTGTGTGTGTGTGTGTGTGTGTGTGTGTGTGTGTGGTGTGTGTGCGGAGATGGGCAGTATTTCTATTACTTGTATTTGAAATACATATTTCAATGACTTTGAGTATTTTGTCATTTGTATTTGATAGGGACGATAAAAAGATCGAATGTAACAAAATACTTTAGAGTGGAGTAATTGTGTATTTAAAATACTCAAAATACTTTCTCCAGTGTTTAGGCAGAAGAAGATCTTTATTCTGTCGGATTCTCCCACTAGACCATCTGATATGCCTTTGAATGCCATAGTCGTATCAGGCAACAGGCAAAAGTGGTGCTTCAAATGGAAATCGCCCCAGATCTCTCTTATTGACTCTCATGTTAAATCAAAAATTTTCACAAAACGGCTGTGTTCGAAAACTTACATAGCTGTCTTGATCCTTGTCAATTTATCTTCATTAGTACCCCGACTTAAAGGAGGTTCTTTCAAATAGCGAATCGAGTTGTTACACTGAACGTTAGCCATATGGACAGAATGTGGCCGTGTCTATTACCGTGCACTTTACGAAGTACAATGCAATACAGTGCGTAGTGTATTGCGTTCTGTCACTGATTAGTGTTGTCTCATATGGAACACTGACGGACACAGATGTGCGAGCCTTTTACCCATAAATCTGTGCGCCAGCTTCCTTCCTTCGGCCCACTGGAAATTTTAAACAAAGATGGCAGGCAAACTGTTTTGTATGTAAATTGACTTCTTTGGGCGTTTTCTCGCTTAGATTTTTCAAAAGTTACAGAGTAAAAGACACTGAACGATCAGATAACACCGCATTGTAACCAGCAATAGTGGTTGAAGTGATTTGCGAAGCGTCAGTCTTCCAAACTGAAAAGCTGCCGAAAGGGTTCCTCCTCTTTTGCTACTAGCCAAGATGGCACCTGTTTATGGCGAGTAGTGTCCATCATTTTGAATTTTTGACCGTCTGCAGTGCGCCATCCGGGTACTTTCAGTGCCCTGAATTCTGCTGGTTGTGTCAGGGTGAAGTCTGAAAGTCAGTGCTCGAAGTGCACAAGTGCGCAGTAATAGACACGGCCTATGACTTGATCAGAGCCGTATGACGTCCTTATACGCAATTTCGTTTGACGAAAGCACGGTGGGGCAAGCCCTCCTGGAAGCCATAGAGATTGCATTGAGAGCCCTGTTTTGTGAAAACAACAGTCACGCAGCTGCTGCCTGAACAAAATATATATACATAATCAATCAAGTTGTTGTCTTTTTATGGCCTTGCTTAGTTACATTGAAATTCTGTGACTGTTCTTCCTTTTTGTGGAGTTTACCAGAGCTGTGTGTAGTGTGTGTGTGTGTGTGTGTGTGTGTGTGTGTGTGTGGGGGGGCACCATCCAGAGACAGGTGTGCTTTTTAATGCTGAGTGTAAAGCTCCTCCTGTTGAAAGCTCCGTTATTACAGCTACATTCCACCAGGGGGCACTGTTTACTGTTACATTGTTGTTACTAGCGCTGCCTGGTGGTAACCTGTTGGTCTTCTTCTCTCTCTCTCTTTCTCTCTCTCTCTCTCCCTCCCTCCCTCTCTCCCTGTCTCTCTCTCTCTCTCTCTGTCACCTCTCTCTCTCTCTCTCCCTCCCTCCCTCTCTCCCTCTCTCTTTCTCTCCCTCCCTCCCTCCCTCTCTCTCTCTCTCTCTCTCTCTCTCCCTCAACCTCCCTCCCTCCCTCTCTCCCTCTCCCTCTCTCTCTCTTTCTCTCTCTCCCTCCCTCTCTCTGCCTGCAGTACCCAGCCAAGCCCCTGGTAACGTGGTGGCCACCCCCAGTTCCCCTGAAGCCATCTTCGTGTACTGGTCCCCTCTCCCTAACGACACGCTCAACGGCGTCCTCCTGGGCTACCGTGTCATCTTCTGGGCCAACCTGGCAGACGGAGGTGAGTTCTGGAGCCCATCGAGTTCTCCCCATCACCACACCCCCACACCTGTACAATCTGAACTCTACTACCCAACCCCTGCAGCCCAAAAGACCTTGCAAAAACAACAATGCAAAGGACTGTGTTAAGAAATGGGAAACTGCCATATAACTATCACGCTTCAGTGAAACAAAAAGAAGAAGAAGCACTATTAACCCGTTACAGAAACCTCATCTCTGTACGTACACAAACTTATGTAGTGTACTGCTACTGTATAGATACTCTGCACATATTGCAAGAGACTTCTACATCTGATTCTACCTTTTTTCTCTTAATTAAATTTCTATTCCACTTCTGGTTAGATTTCACCCTCATTACATTGGCTTTGTACCCGTACGCTGCACGATTACCGTAAAGTTCAATTTAATCAAATCTATAAACAAGCTAAATTGGTCCTAAAATAGTCCTGTGCTCAAATTTTCCAACATTGCCCGAAGAACATGATTATTTTTTGGTCAAGATTAATATGTACTGTAATGCAGTTGGGGAAGCCTGCTTTGCCATGCATTTGGCAGTTCCTAAAGTCACCACTAGGTGGAGCTGTAGCATAGTTTATGAGAGAAGGCAGTGCTCTCCTCTTAAGTAGAACAAACTGTACTTACTGACAGGCCTGGTGTGTCTTAAAACATCTCTGAACATGTGTGGGTGGACACATTTACACACATCTGTTGATTTCAGTGCACTTAAATCATATGTAGTGTCCAGTCTCAGTGCACTTAAATCATACGTAGTGTCCAGACGTGCTGAAATCTCTATGTATCCCTCAGTCACCACTGCTTAGATTTACTGATAACAGATCATTGGCTTTCAACAGACGCAAGTCATCACAGGGTGTGTATTTCATCTTTATCGAATAAACAGGCCAGTATCAGGGCCTCATCAGTATTACAGCACTGCACTGGTGTCTGGACCCAGTGTCCACTTATTGTATTACCTAATGACAAGATGGATGTCCTGCACCCACCTCACAAGCCCACCCGAGCTCTCCTGACGAGGCAGGCATCCAAACAGCTCTGCAGCCCAGCAGAGAGGAACCATCTGTGGGGGAGAGGGGACCAGAGCCTCCCCTCCCCTCCCCTCCCCTCCCCTCCCCTCACAGCAGGTTCAAGGGTGCAGGAGATTAGAATCAGGGGGGAGCGACACAGTTCCTTAAACACTTGATTAGTGTGTCATGAATGGAGCAGATTCAGTTGCTGAAATAGGTTCAGTTCACCATTGAAAGTGACTTGCTACGTGTGTCCATGTTGTGGGATGTTATTACTGGTCCTAACTGATTGATCTTTAAGAACCATGAAATACTTGCGTAGCTCTAGAAGAGTCATGTTCCATAATCCGGAGGAGTAGAACTCAAGCCAGTTAGAGTTTAAAACTGAGTTCCTGCACCTGTGGCCCCACTTGTTCTCGGTTTGTTCTGTGCGTTTCTCCATTGTTCTGTGGTGCTAATATTCTGTGTGCTTGTTCTCTGTGTGTGTGTGTGTGTGTGTGTGTGTGTGTGTGTGTGTGTGTGTGTGTGTGTGTGTGTGTGTGTTTGGTGTGTGTGTGTGTGTGTGTGTGTGTGTGTGTGTGTGTGTGTTCTGTGTTGTGGCAGAGCTGGGAGACATCAGGAACATCACCACCATTCAACCCCGCCTGGAGCTGGACGGCCTGGAGAAGTTCACCAACTACAGCATCCAGGTGCTGGCCTTCACCCAGGCCGGGGACGGCGTCCGCAGCGGCCAGATCTTCGCCCGCACCAAAGAAGACGGTAAGAGCATGTCCTCTGTGTGTGTGTGTTTGTGTGTGTGTGTGTGTGTGTGTGTGTGTGTGTGTCTGTGTGTGTGTGTGTGTGTGTGTGTGTGTGTGTGTGTCGGTGTGTGTCTGTGTGTGTGTGTGTGTGTGTGTGTGTGTGTGTGTGTGTGTGTGAAGAAGACGGTAAGAGCACACTCTACATGGCAGTCCGAAGTGAAGGGCAACATTCTCATGTCAAACACACGGCAGGTAACACACTGACCAACAAGGTTTAGGAGAAACCCTATTCTTGTAGAGAATGACACATTGTGAAAACGTCTGTGTATAGCATCTTGACCAAAGTAATGATGAAACAATGTGTGAGAAGGCAAAATTTGGAAGATGGTCTATGGAGATAATTTAACTATTAATATATATGTGTAATGTTACAAAACTGGCTCATGGTCCTGGATGTAAAACATCATTTAATTTCAAATTTTACAGGTTTAATAGTTTCAGGTTTTGATCTGAACATGCCACTGCTTTGTGTGTATGTTTTAATGAGTTTGTTTTGATGATTACCATGTTTGTTTGAATGACGGCCATGTTTGTTTTAATGACGCCCATGTTTGTTTTGATGACAGCCATGTTTGTATTGATGGCGGCCATGTTTGTTTTGTTGACGGCCATGTTTGTTTTCCTGCAGTCCCTGGTCCTCCCGCCGGTGTGAAGGCAGCAGCTGCCAGCAGCACTGAGGTGTTTGTGTCCTGGCTGCCCCCAATCAAGCTCAACGGCATCATCAAGAAATACAAGATCTACTGCTCCTTCAACTACCCTACGGTAACCAGACCAGGATACTCTCTCTCTCACACACACACACACACACACTCAAGATCTACTGCTCCTTCAACTACCCTACGGTAACCAGACCAGGATACTCTCTCTCTCACACACACAAACACACACACACACACACACACTCAAGATCTACTGCTCCTTCAACTACCCTACGGTAACTAGACCAGGATACTCTCTCACCACACACACACACACATACACACACATGTGTATGTGTGTGTGTGTGTGTACCAGTGTTGGGAAAGAGGGTGGGATGAAAGCACTGGTAGATTTACTACCACACTGGTGTTAAGCAAACTGCAGGCGTTGGTGTCATCAGTCCGGTGTGTAAGCTGCCATCACACTGGTTTATAGTAACAAACCCCTTCATTTGACTACAAAATGAGTTGCTTTTGAACATCACTCTGAATGCACACCAGCGTGGTAAACAAACAAATAAAAACATCTCGATCTGTTTTATATTATAAATATTATTTATAGATATACACTTAAGGTAATGAGGTCCCTTTCACAGACTTGTAATTTAGAATCGCCCTGGAATTACGATCAGAACGACGCGCAAATCAAACGTTGAAATGCTGCATTATGCATAAGGCCCCTTTATAAGGGTCTTTTCACAGTGTGCTTTCATCAGGCAGTCCTGGTCCCCCCCTCACCCCTCTGTGGTTCTGGATGCCACAGGTCCAGTGTCAGGGCTGGTTTCATGGGCCCAATCAAGCTGACACCTTAGAACTCATATTAATGTCAGGGCCACCCCCGCTGACTCATGGCCATCCCTCCCTCCCTCCCTCCCTCCCTCCACTCTCTATCATGGTCACACTCTGTGCTGTCAGTGCAACTGCCACACCCAGCAACAGCAGCAGACTCAGCAGGGAGAGGAGAGGAGAGGAGGAGAGGAGAGAGGAGAAGGGAGGAGGAGAGGAGTGGAGAGGAGAGGAGTAAAGATGAGAGAGGAGAGGAGAGGAGAGGAGAGGAGAGGAGGAGAGGAGTGGAGAGGAGAGGAGTAAAGATGAGAGAGGAGAGGAGAGGAGAGGAGAGGAGAGGAGAGGAGAGGAGAGGAGAGGAGAGGAGGAGAGGAGTGGAGAGGAGAGGAGTAAAGATGAGAGAGGAGAGGAGAGGAGAGGAGAGAAGTGGAGAGGAGAGGAGAGGAGAGGAGAGGAGTGGAGAGGAGAAGAAGAGAGGAGAGGAGTGGATAGGAGGATAGATGAGAGGAGTGGAGAGAAGGGGGGAGGAGGAGAGGAGAGGAGAATAAGAGAGGAGAGGAATAGAGAGGTGAGGGGAGAGGAGAGGAGTGCAGAGGAGACGGGAGGAGGAGAGGAGTGGATAGGAGGATAGAGGAGAGGAGTGGAGAGTAGAGGGGAGGAGGAGAGGAGTGGAGAGGAGAGGAGAGGGGGAGGAGAGGAGAGTAAAGAGGAGGAGGGGAAGAGAAG
>NC_137928.1:4215352-4217852 GCF_963457725.1 Sprattus sprattus
CCTCCTGGTTCAAGAGGTGTTGCTGTTTACCATACAAACACAAATACACTTGGAACGCAGACTATAGTTATTCACAAACAAGGACCTTTAACCTAACAGTGCTCTATATTCAAACTAGCTGAAGGGTGTACGGTGTACTGCCTGTAGACGGCCCTATTTATTAGAGTGCATTTGACCTGATTGGTACCAGAGGGGTCACAGCATCGCATCCTGTGATTAGTGGAGTGTGTGTGTGTGTGTGTGTGTGTGTGTGTGTGTGTGTGTGTGTGTGTGTGTGTGTGTGTGTGTGTGTGTGTGTGTGTGTGTGTGTGTGTGTGTGTGTGTGTGTGTGTGTGTGTGTGATCAGTGGAGGCCACACACATGGGACATGAGTGGGATACCACTGGATGGGATGCAACCCTGAACTGGCGTCTGAGTCAGTCCCTCTCTGAGTACTGCTGACCCTGGAATGCATGTGATAGAATTCAAATAGAATCACAATAGAATTAGAACAGAACTAGAACAGAATTAAGTCAGATAGAGCTGATGGAAGAAGAGTAGAATCCTTATTTTTTATTAGGGACCTCGATGACACGTATTACTAATTTTGACTTTTTACCCTTCATTTATCGTTACGGAATGATTGATCAACAAATAACGTGGATCATCCATATCATTTAACAGATCTGTGCCACATTTGCTATGAATCAAGTGCTGTGACGTCTTTTCACTGCAAATTGATTTGAAGTTTTTCCTTTGTATTTTTTGTCATTTGAGCTTTGGTGTGTTTCCCTGCGCAGGCTACATCCTGCAGTACTCGGAGGACAACAGTGAGAAGTGGGGCAGCTTTCCCATCAGCCCTAGCGAGCGCTCGTACCGTCTGGAGAGCCTCAAGTGTGGAACGTGGTACAAGTTCACCCTTACTGCCCAGAACGCTGTTGGACCCGGACGGATCAGTGAGATCATCGAGGCCAAGACACATGGCAAAGGTATGCATCAGAGGAGGGACATCACAGCTGACATGTTCAGCTCAAAGCCAAAGGGGTTTTAATATACCTCATTTGGTTAATGTAGCTTATATAGATAATTTAGCTAATATACAGTAGATAGTCTAGCTAATAAAGATGATTTAGCTAGCTTATATAGATAATTTAGCTAATATACAGTAGATAGTCTAGCTAATAAAGATGATTTAGCTAATGTAGCTAATATAGATAAAGTAGCTAATATAGATGATTTAGCTAATATAGATGATTTAGCTAATGTAGCCAATAGAGCTACAGGCCTCCAGTCTGCACTTCATTTGACCTCCTTTACAAAATGGTTGACAGGGATTCTGACTTGGCCTAAAACTTTACAAGCATAATTTGATTCAAACATATAGGTACTGCCCACTCCCTGGAAATTAACATAATTCCAAAACTAACCTAAAATGTAAATTTGACAGTATTATTCTCTGACAGTATCAACAGACATCCAACAGTTGGTCCAGTTTGCTGTTCTAACTTAACGCCCGAGCAAGACAGTTGCTATTGCTGCTCTTCATCATCTTTCACTTCCTCACAAAATGAATAAAAAAAAATGATCAAACTTAACCTACAATCTAGTAAAAATTGTTTAATGCTCAGCCGAAGAACAGACAATTATGTTGTTCCAAAATGGTCTTCCATTTTGTCAGATAGTTGCAGATTTCCTTCCTCATCCTCTCTTTCTCCCTCCGTCCTCGACCGTGTCACAGAGCCTCAGTTTGTGAAGGAGCACGAGCTGTTCGCCAGCATCAACTCCACGCGAGTGCAGCTCAACCTGAACGGCTGGAACAACGGCGGCTGCCCCATCACGTCCTTCATCGTGGAGTACCGGCCGGTGGAGAGCCCCACCTGGACGCGTGCGCAGCGCAGCTCGCTCACCAAGACCTACATCCTGTACGACCTGCAGGAGGCCACCTGGTACGAGCTGCAGATGAAGGTGACCAACAGCGCCGGCTCTGCGGAAAAGCGCATCAACTTCGCCACGCCCAACCCAGACGGAAGTGAGTCCTCCGTTTCCTTACGTTTGCACTGGTTTTACGTTTACGACTTTGCATTTGAGATCACATTTTTTAAACTAAGGAGTTTTCATAAACGAGTCTGTATTTGGCAGCCTTTTAACTAGTCTGTTCGACTTAGCCTTTGCGATCACATTTGTCAGTTCCACAGACAGGAGTTATTTAAGTTCTCAGAAACAAGTTTGTATTTGGCAGCCTTTTAACTAGTCTGTTACGTTCGACTTAGCATTTGAGATCACATTTGACAGTTCCACAGACAGGAGTTATTTAAGTTCTCAGAAACAAGTCTGTTGTTTTTTTTTAAACTAAGGAGTTCTCTCAAACGAGTCTGTATTTGGCAGCCTTTTAACTAGTCTGCTTACTCAGACACACAAAAACCTTTACTGGTATCCACAGCTATGAGGCTGGCAAAAGGATAACAGAACTGTTGAAGGCACTTTCATATGTGATTTCATGTGATCAGTTTGATGTGACGAG
>NC_137928.1:4225352-4257852 GCF_963457725.1 Sprattus sprattus
TTATTTGTCCGGAATGTTCTTACTGTGCCAACCATATATCTGCTGTTGCCATGGGCAAATTTACCATAGATGTCTATCTGTATGGTTTATTCTGTATGGTTTAGGCACTCTGAGATTCTTTTGAATGAAAAGTGCGTAAAAAATAAAATGAATTATTATTATTTATTCCCATTCTGTGGCATTAGGGAACATGGAGAGGGTCAGAAGAACGGTTGCGTCCCCCGCTGTGGTGAACCCTAGTGAGGCTTGGGGTATGTGGGGTTGGTGATGGTGGTGGGCCTTACGAATGCTTATAAAAAGTCAAACAATGCTGATGTAATCTTAATTATTTAGAATATTTTACTCACCTTGAGTAGTGTAACGGAATACAAATTGCAAATGGAGTTACAAATGACTTATTTTGGCGGTGGGCCTTACGAAAGTACAGTACGAGTCAAAAGTTTGGACACACCTTCAATCTTTTGGAGATGTTTTTTCTTCACTTTTATTATTTTCTACATTGTAGATTAATACGGAAGACATTTAAACTATGAAAGAACACACGTTCGAATGATGTTCTAAACAAAAAAAGTGCTATCTACAATGTAAAAAATAATAAAAGTAAAGAAAGAAATTCTCAAAAAATGAGAAGGTGTGTCCAAACCTTTGACTGGTACTGTATATGCTTATGAAAGTCAAACAATGCTGATGTAATCTTAATTATTTAGATTATCTAACTCACCTTGAGTAGTCTAACAGAATACAAATTGCAAATGGAGTTACAAATTACATTTTCTGTCGTGGAATACATTTACATCTGAACACACCCCTGGTTATAGATCAGATGCAGGGAGACAGAAGAATGTTAATCTTTTTGAAAAACACATATACACAAACTCATATGTCTTCCTTCTGTTTTAAGATTTAGATGCTAATACCTCATCTCCCCAAACATATTCTGCTCCATCCTCAGTCTCCCTAGAACATTAGATTCTGAGAATATTGGATTTTAAATGAGATATTACTGCATAAATGCGCCCACATTTCCTGTAGTTGGGTTTCAAACCCCCATCTAGTTCTGCTGCGGCAGCTCGGTTGGCAGCAGAGGCACGCTGTAGAAAGACTTAAATCAAAATCCTTTCCTGCGTAAATGATAACAGACGCATCTCGCGCCCTGGTTTAACTGTGATCACGATTTTGAATGATTCACTGCGAGAGGAATAAGTCAGAGCTGCACAGCGCTGTGAATCTTGTGAGGCGGTGATTGAAAGAAAACAAAGAGGATTGGACTAAATGGTTCCGTGCACTTGGCACCCGCGTCTTCCCCCCAGATATGCTCTGGCCAGCCTCGCGTGCTTCCGGGTTTAATTTGAATTTGAATTGAAATGCTTCTGATTCTAGAATGGAACTCAGCCATAGTATTCCGTCTTGCATTCATTACGAACCTGCCTAGTTAAAACAGTTTTTTTATTTTTTTTTCACACAAAGCAAATGAGGCTGGCTGAACTCTTCCCTACTGCGCCTCCAACTGACTTCTGTTAAGACTGAAATTTAAGACTTTGGCAAAAATTAAGTTCTCAATCAATTGGGGTCACTTACACATAGCCTTTTCTGAAGCACAGATTGCTCAGCTGTGCTAAAGTAGTCTACTGACAGAGCTCTGCGTGGTCTTATTCTAGCTCCTCAATCAGGCCTGTCTATCTTCTCTCTGTCTCAAACTCTTTCTCTCGAATCCCTCATTCAATCTCTCTTTACCCTCCTCCCAATCTTCTGTCAATATCTGTGTCCTTCTTACCTATCCTGCCCCCTTCCCTATCCGTGTGTCCTTGTGTCCTTCTTACCGATCCTGCCTACTTCCCCGTCCTTGTGTCCTTGTGTCCTTGTGTCCTTGTGTCCTTGTGTCCTTCTTACCTATCCTGCCTACTTCCCCGTCCTTGTGTCCTTGTGTCCTTCTTACCTATCCTGCCTACTTCCCTGTCCTTGTATCCTTGTGTACTTGTGTCCTTCTTACCTATCCTGCCTACTTCCCCGTCCTTGTGTCCTTGTGTCCTTCTTACCTATCCTGCCTACTTCCCTGTCCTTGTGTCCTTCTTACCTATCCTGCCTACTTCCCTGTCCTTGTATCCTTGTGTACTTGTGTCCTTCTTACCTATCCTGCCTACTTCCCCGTCCTTGTGTCCTTGTGTCCTTCTTACCTATCCTGCCTACTTCCCCGTCCTTGTGTCCTTGTGTCCTTCTTACCTATCCTGCCTACTTCCCTGTCCTTGTATCCTTGTGTACTTGTGTCCTTCTTACCTATCCTGCCCACTTCCCTGTCCTTGTGTCCTTCTTACCTATCCTGCCTACTTCCCTGTCCTTGTGTCCTTGTGTCCTTGTGTCCTTCTTACCTATCCTGCCCCCTTCCCTATCCGTGTGTCCTTGTGTCCTTGTGTCCTTCTTACCTATCCTGCCCCCTTCCCTATCCGTGTGTCCTTGTGTCCTTGTGTACTTCTTACCTATCCTGCCCACGTCCCTGTCCTTGTGTTTTTTCTGCTGTCTCCTTTTGTTCGTCTCCTTGTTTGTCTCCTCCTGTTTTTTTGCCTCCCTATTTTTTTCTTCTTCTGTCCTCCCCTCTCTCCTCTCCTTGCACCTGTCTTTCTCCCCCTCCTCCCTTGTGTCTATCTGTCTGCTTTCTCTTCCTCCTCCTCCTCCTCCTCCTCCATCCCCCGTCTCCACACCCCTGTTTCATCGTGTCGATCTCTCTGCTCTCTCTCTCACCTCCCCCTTTTCTCTCTCTTCTCCATGGCTTCTGTCCTATCATGTTTCTATTTTTTTTACTCCGGTTATCCCCCTCTTGATTCCATCCGCCCCTCTCTCTCTCCATCTCTCCACTTTCTCACTTCCTCCCTCTCTCCATCTCTCCACCTTCTCACTTCTTCTCATCTCTCTCTTTTTCGACTTTTTGTCTTCCTCTCTCTCTCTCTATCAATTCTCTCTTCACTTTCTCTCTTCCTCTCTTCCTCTCTCTCTCTCTCTCTCTCTCTCTCTTCACTTTCTCTCTTTCACTCTTCCTCTCTCTCTCTCTTCACTTTCTCTCTTTCTCTCTTCCTCTCTCACCTCTCTCTCTCTCTCTCTCTCATCCCTCTCTCCAGACCCCACTGCCCGCCGCACAGCCAAAGCCGGCCCCGCCACCCGCAGTCGCTACGCCAGCCAGTGGACGCTGAACCGCCCGCACCCGCCCATCTCCTCGCACACGCTCACCACCGACTGGAGGCTGCCCACGCCCCGCGCCACCGGCTCCGTGGACAAGGAGAGCGACAGCTACAGCGTCAGTCCCTCCCAGGACACAGGTGAGGGGGGGGGGGGGGGGATACCGGATGCCCTTAAATTATTTCCACATCTACAGACAAGATAGCATTTACAGTCTCTCAGATGTTGACTCTGAGGTGACAGAAGTCAATGCCAATGTGGTGACACAGCGTTAACATTAAGGTGCTAAGTACTGCAATACTGTCCTAATCTTTTAAGCCGCGATGTGAGTTTATATGAAGTTAAACTTCTCGGGATACAGTGGTACAGGAGGTAGAGAAGTCGTTTAGTAATCAGGAAGGTTGCTAGTTCGATTCCCTGTGGAAGCGTACTTGAGCACGACACTGAACCCCTAATTGCTCCTGATGTGCAGTGTGCCATGTAAATGTAAAATGTGTATACATCCTTGTAAGTCGCATTGGATAAAAGCGTCTGCTAAATGTAATGTAATGAAATGGGATAGGCACCTTAAGGGCATAAACATGGCAGAGGAGCCATGGGCACGAGGGGGCATTTAGGAATTCAGGAACAGTCACCGTAAAGCAACATTTAGTTATTAAACCCCTAATAGATTCACAGGGAGAAGTGATCATTAAACCTCTTCTGAAGGAACAGTCACCGTAAAGCAACATTTAGTTATTAAACCCCTAATAGATTCACAGGGAGAAGTGATCATTAAACCTCTTCTGAAGGAACAGTCACCGTAAAGCAACATTTAGTTATTAAACCCCTAATAGATTCACAGGGAGAAGTGATCATTAAACCTCTTCGGAAGGAACAGTCACCGTAAAGCAGCATTTAGTTATTAAACCCCTATTAGACTCACAGGGAGAAGTGATCATTAAACCTCTTCTGAAGGAACAGTCACCGTAAAGCAACATTCAGTTATTAAACCCCTAATAGACACACAGGGAGAATTCAAAGCGGTGATCATTAAACCTCTTCTGAAAAAAGACGGCTAAAGTGCCAGCCTGTTCCAGATGAGGGGGGATAGAGGGGGCACTCAGGACCCCATAAAGCCAGAACTCCGCCCCTATGGGCAGGCGGGATAAAGCCCAGTGATCGGATGGGATGCAGGGAGCAGGCAGATGGAAATTCTCAAATGTAACAAAATGAATGTAAAGATTTAAGTCAGCTACTCTGATATTCTATTTTAGGAAGAGAACATTTGACTGATTAGTATGTCTGATAGACCGGCATTCACACTGACGCAACAGCCTTGTGTTGGTAGTAATAAACAGCATTCAGTTGTGAACCAGTGGATGTATAGTGAAACAATCCTGCCCTAAGGCTAAACAGTCTCTGCCCCGCATATTATTGCATGTCAGTCGTGCGTCTGCTGTACCGTTTCATAATTATACCAATAGTTTGAATATTATTGGTCCGGAATGTTCTTACTGTGGCAACTGTATATCTGCTGTTGCCATGGACAAATTTACCATAGATGTCTATCTGTATGGTTTATTCTGTATGGTTTAGGCACTTTGAGATTCTTTTGAATGAAAAGTGCGTTAAAAATAAAATTAACTATTATTATTACGTGTCTTAACACATCCGGTCGTTCCGCACAGACCGAGCACGGAGTAGCATGGTGTCGACGGAGAGCGCCTCGTCCACCTACGAGGAGTTGGCGCGGGCCTACGAGCACGCCAAGATGGAGGAGCAGCTACGGCACGCCAAGTTCACCATCACCGAGTGCTTCATCTCGGACACGTCGTCGGAGCAGATGACCGCCGGGACCAACGAGTACACGGACAGCCTGACGTCCAGCACACCCTCCGAGTCGGGGATCTGCCGCTTCACCGCCTCGCCGCCCAAGCCTCAGGATGCCAGCCGCGTCATGAACATGGCCGTGCCCAAAGCCCACAGACCCGGTGAGAGACGGCGCACGCACGCATGGGCTGGTACGGGTGACGGGATCACTTTTCTTTTTATTATTTCTGTTTTGTTTTGCTTTAGATGTAGAATTTGGTATGATTTATGTTATGATACATATAGTATACTATATGTTTATATACAGTATACTACATGTACTATATATATACCATATAGTGTATATATGTATATATATATAGATATATATATATATATACAATTCATATTATGTTTATATACATGTATATATATATATATATATATATATATATATATATATATATATATATATATATATATATATATATATATACACATACATGTACAGTATATATATATACACACACATGTTTGTATTTATATATATATTTAATAGTTTTTATTTCTTTGGGAACAGGGCAAATGGGAATGTTATCATTTTGCCTGATGGATAGTAACATATAGTATATGATATATGAAGCTTATTTCTTTTCCATTGTTTATTTCATAATATTATTTTTTATTATTTGTTTTTTTCTTTTTCATTTTCTAACTAAATGTGTGACCCACCGTGTGAGTGTATGAGGCTTCAGCCACTTAGGTGATGTAGTGGTGGGTTTGGCAGCGTAGGCGAGGGTGTAATTAAATAATTCTGCAGGCCAAATTCCATTAGGATGCCCTGACGTTTTATAGGGTGCTATGCTTTATTGAATTAGATCCTGGTTTGAAAATTATGAGATTGTCTTTAAAGTTTTTTAAAAAGCATATTCAGCAATTTTTGGAAATGATTTGGGGATAGTGCGAGGGAGGAGAGAGATAGTGTTTGTGTGTGTGTTTGCGTGTGTGTGTGTGTGTGTGTGTGTGTGTGTGTGTGTGTGTGTGTGTGTGTGTGTGTGTGTGTGACTAGTCACCTCGGCTGACCTCGTGTCTCCCCACGCTATCCTGGTGGGTGTACGTTAGTGTATTTGCTAACCCACATTGGTAGACCACAACCTGAAACATACACTCCTTGAAACAAACACACACACACACACACAAACACACAGACACAACATAAAAAACACTGTCTCCCCTGGTCTGCTTGTGTGCTTGTCAGTCTCGGCCTGTGGGACTGCGAGTGGAACACACTCTCACACACACACACACACACACACACACACACACGCACGCACACACACACACACACACACACACACACACGCACACATAACCTCTCTTACACACACACACACACACACAGAGACACACACACACACACACACACACACGCACACATAACCTCTCTCACACACACACACACACACACACACACACATAACCTCTCTCACACACACACACACACACACACACACACACCTGACATGTCTCGGTCTGTGCGGCTGCAGGGGAAGGTCTGGTGGAGTCCCAGACAGGCCTCGTGTTTCAACTCTCGGCTCACCTTTCGCCGCTCTTTGCTAATTGACGGCCTGTTGTGTAGATGCAACCGCACACGGTTGCTGTAGAGTGGCCATCTCGACCCCCTCACCCCCCCCCCCCCCCCCCCACCTCTCCCCGACGCATGAGGGCAAGCTAAGGCTATCTACCATATCTCGTTCCGGAGGGTATTGTCTATCGAAAAACAAAACGGCACTTTTGACGCAGACAATGAAGTTGAAGGGAGTCCTTCTTTCTTTTCCTGTCCCAGTATGACATCAGCACAGTGTGCTTCTCTCTGATTGGGCCAGACCAGGCCGTATTTCACAGAGGCTTCAGGTTGGCATGATGCCGCGATCGATCTGGACACTCTTAAAAGGCTCGCTGATACCTAACAGAGTCTGGGGGGTTTGAGTCACCAGTGCTTTCACACAGAGAGGTCAAGGGGTCACACTGAAGTCGTCTCAAGGATGCAGACAATGTTTTTGTGTTGAGACATTGTCTCAAGTAGTTTAGTTCAATTCAGTTTTATTTACAGTATATAACGCCGATAGCAACTGAAGTCGTTGCTAGGCGTTTACCAGAGCGCAGAGCCTGAACCTTGGACCACTGAGGCGGGCTGAAACTGGTCAGTCTTTCAGCAACCAGGAACATCCCGGTCAATCAACAGTTGCTCTTGTCCACATCATAGACAGGGAAAACAGTGAATTCATTTGTTTGCCTCCAGAAAAATGTATCTGTAGATTTTGTCTATACCTCAGGAACGTTTTCACACTCTGATGTGTATAAGTCATATAGATGGGGGGGTGCTGGTTGTTCTTGGTAACAAGCACCTTCACAGGTAGAAAAGCTTGGATCTGAGAACTCAACTCAGTACTACCTGGAATACAAATTCACAAGTTTTTGGCAAGCATTCACTCCTAAAAACATATCTGTATGCGCTACTCCTAGCCACAGATTCTATTTCCACTTCAGAGGCAGTCATGTTCACCTCCCCGCAAGTAAACTACTGCTGTGTGTGCCTGCTTAGCACATCAAAAAGAAAGCCTTCAAACCAGACTTCTGTGGTACAATTCGGATGATGGACAAACTCTGCTGCAAAATAACCTCATCAGACAGAACAAGGCAGTCAGATCCTCGTGTTCTACCTAATTGCGTAAGTGAAAAAGAAGTTCAGTTTCGTTGAAGCGAAGCTGACGAGATCTAACGACTCTGTCAGGGACTCATGAGCAGGAAGCAGTTCCATGTACTGAGTCTCTTTTACGGCTCATCTGAGCAGCTCAGCAAATGCTGAGTCTTTCGTTTCTTAGCATAAACATTTACTGCATTGTCTTTCATTTCTTAGAATAAACATTTACTGCATTGTCTTTCGTTTCTCAGCATAAACATTTACGGCATTGCTATTGATCGAGGAGACAAGAAACTGGGGCGATATGATGACTCGTCAAGAGCCGCCCAAATTTCAGTCCATCAACATCAAATCAAACAGTGGATAACAGACGTGTTGCCATAGTGATCAAGATACTAAACCGCCCCTGGACCCGCTTTGTTCTTGTTCCAGTTGTGGTTCTTGATCTACCGTTGTGTGTGAGTTTGTGTGTTCATGGGTTATTTTATGGTTCCCATCAATCAATTTTAAACGTTTTTCTTTATTTCAAAAAATTAAAATCCATACGATTTTATGTTTATGTCCGGGACATCTGATCACTTACATTTCCATATCAGTTGACATGTATGCAGCACTTCACAGATGAGAGCTGCTGTTACTTGGGCCATATCTGGGCCAGACCCAGGCCAAACCCAGTTCAGATCTATCCGGTCCTTACCCTCTTGTGCTGTCAGAACCGAGACCAAACCCAGTTCAGATCCATCCGGTCCTTACCCTCCTGTGCTGTCAGAACCCAAACCAAACCCAGTTCAGATCTCTCTCTGGTCCTTACCCTCCTGTGCTGTCAGAACCCAAACCAAACCCAGTTCAGATCTCTCTCCCGTCCTTACTCTCTTGTGCTGTCAGAACCCAGACCAAACCCAGTTCAGATCTCTCTCTGGTCCTTACCCTCCTGTGCTGTCAGAACCCAAACCAAACCCAGTTCAGATCTCTCTCTGGTCCTTACCCTCCTGTGCTGTCAGAACCCAGACCAAACCCAGTTCAGATCCATCCGGTCCTTACCCTCTGGGGCTGTCAGAACCCCTGGTTGCAGAGCTTGCTGCATGATGGATTTTTCTCTGAGCAATGAATTTATAACGAGCTCCAACAGAGAGGCTTGAATCTATATTTAATTCAATTAAAGCCACTGGCAATTCATCATATTTACTGGCCTTAATAAAGCCAATTAAACACACCGTAAATTATTAAACACTGGGCCTGCAGGAGTCCATAACTCTGTCGAGCTATACTTCACCAAGGTCAAACGTAACATGAGATCCAGTATTGGACATCAAGGCGAGTGATTTTGGTTTTGTGTTGGAGAGTATGGCCAATTAAAAGCTGCTTGTTTCCTTGCCCCATTGCCGATTAATTAAAAAGAATAGAGCAGAAATTAAACACCAGTGGCTCTGTGCAAATTGGCAGGAACGAAGAAAATCTTTATAGACTAGAGCATGTCCAGGGATGAGCCGAGCCAACGAGACAGGATTCGAGACAGGATTCATTAACGGGAGAAGTGGGAAATTGGCTGTTTTGGGCATAAGCCCAGTGCTGATTTTAATACCAATTCTCACTTGTGTTGCCTCAGATATCAATGATTAAAGTTAATTGAAGCTCCTGTTTTAATTACTTTGAATGCAAAAGTTGGCAGTTGGTCTTTGAATCTACTGAAATGCCAACAGCGGTTGGCTCTGAGGTGTTAGCCGTGCCCACCTCTGAAGATTGATCCAGTGAGGGGGTCAGTGTGGGCTGGCTGTGCCTCTGAAGGTTGATCCAGTGAGGGGGTCAGTGTGGGTTGGCGGTGCCTCTGAAGGTTGATCCAGAGAGGGGTTCACTGTGGGCTGGCGGTGCCTCTGAAGGTTGATCCAGAGAGGGGTTCACTGTGGGCTGGCGGTGCCTCTGAAGGTTGATCCAGAGAGGGGTTCACTGTGGGCTGGCGGTGCCTCTGAAGGTTGATCCAGAGAGGGGTTCACTGTGGGCTGGCGGTGCCTCTGAAGGTTGATCCAGAGAGGGGTTCACTGTGGGCTGGCGGTGCCTCTGAAGGTTGATCCAGAGAGTGGTTCACTGTGGGCTGGCGGTGCCTCTGAAGGTTGATCCAGAGAGGGGGTCAGTGTGGGCGGGCTGTGCGTCTGAAGATTGATCCAGTGAGGGGGTCAGTGTGGGCGGTGCCTCTGAAGATTGATCCAGTGAGGGGGTCAGTGTGGGCGGGCTGTGCGTCTGAAGATTGATCCAGTGAGGGGGTCAGTGTGGGCGGGCTGTGCGTCTGAAGATTGATCCAATGACGGGGGTCAGTGTGGGCGGGCTGTGGCTCTGAAGATTGATCCAATGACGGGGGTCAGTGTGGGCGGGCTGTGGCTCTGAAGATTGATCCAATGAGGGGGTCAGTGTGGGCGGGCTGTGCGTCTGAAGATTGATCCAATGACGGGGGTCAGTGTGGGCGGGCTGTGGCTCTCTCTGGAAGCATGGGTCCTAACCTGATTAGGGTTGGGGCTCGGCCGCAGTTGCTACTTAACCGTCTGTTGACAAGAGTTCCCCAACTCCAAGAATATGGTAGCAGGGCCAGTTGATTGATTTTAACCCTTCTCTCTTTTCCTGTGTCTTCCTCTGTTCCTCCCTCTCTCTATCTCCCTCTTTCTCTCTCTCCCTCTTTCTCTCTCTCCCTGTACCTTTATCTCACCTTCCTCCCCCTCTCTGTCTCTCTCCTTTCCTCAATCTTTCTGTCTCTCTTTTGCTCTCTGTCTCTCTTTCTTTCCTCAATGTTTCTGTCTCTCTTTCGCTCTCTGTCCCTCTCTGTCTCTCTTTCTCTCTATCTTTCTTTCTCTCTCTCTCTCTCTCCCTCTTTCTCTCTCTCTCTCTTTCTCTCTCTCTCTCTCCCACTTTCTCTCTCTCTTTCTCTCTCTCTAACTCTCTCTCTCCCTCTTTCTCTCTCTCTCTCTCTCTCTCCCTCCCTCTCTCTCCTTCTCCCCCCTCCTCTGTCCAGGTGGTGAGCTGGTGCACCTGCCCCCGTACCTGCGCATGGACTTCCTGTTGAACCGCGGCGTGGCGGCCGCGTCCTCGTCCTCGTCGTCGTCGGGCCGCGAGGCCACGGGCCAGACCTGCCTGGAGCCGCAGAAGAGCCGCACGTTGAAGCGGCCCCAGGCGCTCATGGCGACGGCCCCCAAACCCAACAACAACGACTCCACGCTCCCCGCCTCCTCCTCCTCGGGGCCGCCCAGCCGCGAGGTGCAACAGTGGCAGCCAGGGACAGCCTCCACACTGCCCCAGCGCGAGCCCGGGGACCTGGCCCAGGCCCAGGCCGCCAAACTCAGCAGCTCCCAGGAGTCGCTGCTGGACTCCAGAGGACACCTCAAACAGAGCAACAACCCTTACGCAAAGTCCTACACCCTGGTATAACACAGGGGGCACACCTGGGGTGGACGCCCGTCCGCCCCGCCCCCCCCCCAACCCCACTTCTACCCTTAACGTCCCCCCCACCCCGTACCAACCACCCCAGCCCAAATGCCCTGTTTACCACCCCCCCCCCCAAAATCTTTCCACGGGACTGCACTTAAAACTGGACAGCAAAAAGAGCTCTATTGCTAAGAGGAACACTTTTCAAAAACACAGGAGATGAGTGATGAGTTGTACATACATGTTTCTGAAGTCCGAAATAATGGATGGTTTGCTTTGGATTCTGTCTCTTTCTGTCTCTTTGATTTCTCTCTCTCTCTCTTTTCCCTTCTTTTCTCTCTCTCTCTCTCTCTCTCTCTCTCTTTCTCTTTCTATCCCTTTCTATACATATTTCTTTCATACCGTTTTGCTTATTTTCATCACATTTTTGCTGCCCCTTCCTGTCTCTCTCTGTTTGATTTTCTACTCAATTAATCATTTATTTTAACTAACACCATTATGAAGATTGCCAAAATTATTTATTTAAATTGACAGAGAAAATACTTTTGAATTTATATCAAGGATAATTCTATAGTCATTATTATTATTATATAAAATAGAAAAAAAATATCTAAAAACAGAAAAAAAAGAATCGGAATCAAAGTCTTCTCTGTGGGACGGTATTCCATTCTTTATTCATTACTTTTTTATGTCGGAGTGTGATTAATGATTGACTTAGCTGTTTTCTATGGCAACGTCCAATGAGATCGGAGGACAAGAAGAGTAATAGAGAGGCTCACGCCCACCTTGTCCAGTCCGCTCAGATTGTCATGTTTTTACATTTCCAAGGATTGCATGGAGGACAGAATAAAAAAAAAATTATGGCAACTATAGTTACGGCTGGAGACCTAAAAAAGAGGGTTTTTGTCACACTAGGGGATTATCATAATGTTAATAATATATAAATATATCTATATATATAAAGAGAGATCATTTTTATTTGTGGATAATACAGGGAGAAATGATTTGGTCAAAAATAAAGTCCTTAGTCATGTTTGCACTCATCTTGTTTTGATTAGGAAGACGCTGGGTGCTCCTCTCCTCTCCCCCTCTCTCCATCCTTTTCTCTGGTTCGACAGAGAACACAGGTTGGTTCACTCCAAAGGACACTATTTATCTAGAATGTTCTTTACCAACACTGGACATACATGAGGGGGGAAATCAGAGTAAGTTGTGTGATACTGTGAAAAGGGTAATTTGGACGACTGTGATCGTGAGTTGAAATTGATGATTTATTATGATGATGACCAAAATTGACAAAGCCAGCACGTGAGACACCAATTAGTTTAAACAACTGACAGATACAACAGAATTAATTAAGCAATAACAAATGAAATATGCTCATTAACAATTTAATGATCAGTGCAAATCCTGAATTACTAACAATTATGAATGTATTGAACAATGGATAATGGGAAAAATGACAAAGGAATTGATGACTAATTTTGAAGAAACTAATAACTAATGATGAAGAATTACAAATAAAGAGTCACGCTTATGACATGAAAAAAGCGGGTGATGTAATATCATTCACCATCGTATGGAGGAAGAGAAGTCTGTACTCCAGACTACCAGGAGCAGAATATGGGTGTGTTAGTGTGCACTTTATGAAGTCCCCAAAAATGAGTGTCATTATTCTTCTGATGAGGGGCACATTCGCCCTTCTGAAGAGAGGAGGGTATATATCTTGGAAGCTGGGGAACAAGAGGTTGGCCTGAGGGTAACAGGGGTATCACCCAGGGGTATCACCCAGGAAGGAGGAAGTGTGAGATCTCCATGTTGTTTTGAGTTATCAACTATACTTGTATCTGTGTTTGACAATTAGCACAATCTGTGTAACAGGAGGTGCCGCCAGGGAGGACTCCAAAGGGCCAATGCACGGTTCTGTGCATGGATAAAGCTCTCTGAACCTGCACCACCATACTATTTTGCACACACACAAACACACACACACACACATACACACATACACATACACACACACACACACACACACACACACACACACACACACACACACACACACACACACACATACACACACACACATACACACTTGCTCTCTCTGTCTATCTTTGTCCCTCTCACTCTTGCATACAAGACGACACACACACGACACACACACACACACACACACACACACACACACACACACACATAAAGGCCTGTGAACTACCCATCATGTTGTCTGGTGGAAGCAGGCGGGCCGGTGTGCAGTGGGCTAGCATGAGATGAGTCATGCGTGGGAAAAAGAGCCCCTGCCATCGCCAAGGTGACTTGGTGGACCAGGCATTTCTTGGAACCCACCGGAAGGGTTTTTCTTTGTTGTTGTTGGCGTAGTCGGCAGGATGCGGTTCTGTGCCGCGCTCCGCCTCACTGTGCCGCGCTCTGCACACTGCAGCAGCAGCAAGCGCATGCAAGGGAGAGGAAGCCTCCGCTGCCAGCTGAACCCAACCCTTGGAGTGAGAAAAGTTACGCTGGCATCAGACATGATGTGCCATTCATTTCATATGCTGAAACTTTACAGGTGTTGGCCCCCCCCCCCCTCCCCCGAAAAAAAATGCTCTAGATTTTATTCCCCAGTGTATAAAGACACAGAATGGGCAGGGGTTGAAAAGGCACATACTGTACACCACATATACCTTTTCATACTGATTGTTGTTCCTTTTCATGTTTTTATAGACTTGGCACCAGTGCAGGTTCTTACTTCTAACAATGATATAAGACATGGGTGATGCAATTTTGTCAAGGATTACTACTTGCAAACAACGGCTTTGCCATACCCCCGTCCCCTCCCTCCCCCACCCCACCCCCACCCCCCCCCCCCCAAAAAAAATCATCATTGCTGATTTAATATTATTTTTCTCCATTTCTTTCTTTCACTTTTGGGTAAAATAACATTCACTGCCAACAGATGGTGCTGTGTAGTCTTTTGAAATAAAAAAAAATAAAATTATATAAAAAAAAACACACTTGTGAAACAAATGTCGGTTTAAATCCAGTGCTGTTCCCGTGGACTCCTCCGGGAGTGAGAGAATGGATGGTGATGATGATCGCAGAGGATACTTCAAGGGTGTGGGCATCGTGCCGGTGAGAACCGGGAGGTAGACCGGCGGTGAGGATCGGTGCTTTCGGAGCGCTGTGAATTATTCACCGTCACCGCCACGGGTTGAGACCAGGTTGCCGCTCAGGTAATGTCATCGCATAGCGGCTCCCGTCCCGTCTTAGGGCATCGCTGAACAAAAAAAAGGAACGATTAAAAGGAACGATTAAAAGGAACGATTAAAAGAAAACGATTTAATCTGTGGGTCTGATTCCAGAGAGCGGAGAAGTGACAGGAGGAAAGACCCAGAAGAAATCCCTTAAACCCTTCCCTCTCCTTTCCCACCACACACACACACAGACACAGACACACACACACACACACACACACAGACACACACACACACACACGCAGACATACACACACAAACACACAGACACACACACACACACACACACACGCAGACATACACACACACACACACACACACACACACAAACACACACACACACAGACACACACACACACACACACACACAGGCATACACACACACACACACGCAGACACACACGCAGACACACACACTCACACACACACACACACACACACACACACACACACACACAGACAGACACACAGACACACACTCATACACATATAAACACCTTGGAGACTAACCTGTGATATCGACCGTGCTTGTGTGGGATGGTGTGAGGTTGGGTTGGAGTCAAGAATGAAGGTGCTGGAAGACATATTGCGGCAATCTACTACCTGCGTTCTGAAATGTGGATTAGTAGGGTTGGTGCCTTGATTTCCTCATAAACCTGTGCTGTTAATCCCACACAAGTTCCTGACATTCCTATATTCTTCCTGACATTCCTATATTCTTCCTGACATTCCTATATTGTCTTTACATTTTGCCCTGATTATAGTCTTGTCAAGCTGACTTGTGCAGAGTGAATTACAACATCTTTGTAGAGTTCATGAAATTCATCATTTTACTGCGGTGAGATGATATGACACACGGGCATACACACACACACACACACACACACACACACACACACACACACACACACACGTGCACACACACACACACACACACACACACACACACACACACACACACACACAGACACACACACACACTCACACACCTGTGGTCTGTTTGTTTCAGCCCCCTCACCCATTAAGTACACCAGTGGTTCTTAACCCTGCCCCCTCACCCATGAGGTACACCAGCGGTGTATCCAGCGGTGTACTCTGCCCTCCAGATGCTCTGCATGTTTACCACAATTCCCTGCTTTGCATATCCGACTCAACCCGTCAGTGGCTCTCTTTGCTGAACACACTTGATTTGTCCAATCACTGACACAGCCACAATCAATGACACTTGATTCAGCCAATCACTGGCACTTGATTCAGCCAATCAAGGGCATTTATCAGGCGCTAATCAGGTCATCCCTAAGCAGGGATAGACAAATGTTCTGCAGGTGGGCGGACTAGGAGCACAATGGAAAACCCTGACTTAAACATTAATACAGTGGGCCCTAGTTTCAGCGACGAGCAATGAGCAAAGCAATGAGCATAGTCTGTCGCGCATGAACTAAAGCTGTCGTGTGGAGTGTGGGAGCACTGTGCTGACCCAGCCATGTTGGCAGCGTGTGTGTGTGTGTGTGTGGATGTGTGAGTGTGTGGGTGTGTGGGAGCACTGCACTGACCCAGCAATGTTGGCACTTAGGATCTCACTTTGCTAGTAGATTAGCAACATTAATTTGGCAAGTTGTTATATTAGCTTTAGTTCATGCGCGACACACTTTACTCATTGCCAGTTGCCCATGAATACAATTTGTCACATTGTTTTAATTACAAAACATTTTTATTTTTTGTATTTATTTCAGTGCCAGCTCACATCAAAATGTTTTCCTTGGGTCCTGTATCCTTACAAAACCCCATACATAATTTTAAACCTTAGAATAACATCTAGACCTCTCAATGTGTGCAGCAGAGCCTCAGCCTCTCCCTTTACCCGTTCAGCATTGAAGAACATTCCAGATAACCAAGTGTCATATTTCCAGCGCTGCGTCTGACAGAGAAAATGGAATCCCTGTGCGCAAAGGTCATGCTGGGTATTGTTTGGGGCCAAGCCTCTCTCCTCATTAACCCAAATGAAGAGGAGATAAGCACTCTGCTTTCCTCCCTGCAGATGACTTTCTCTCTCTCTCTCTATGTCTCTCTCTCTATCTTCCCTCCCTGCAGATGACTTTTTTTTCTCTCTGTCATTACACTGCTAGCCTTGGGAGAAGCATTGGTGTGTGTGTGTGTGTGTGTGTGTGTGTGTGTGTGTGTGTGTGTGTGTTTCATTACACTGCTAGCCTTGGTGAAAAAAAAAATAAGATGGAAATAATCTACCTTAGAAACATCACGGCTCACACACACTGAGACACACACACTGAGACACACACACTGAGACACACACACACACACACACACACACACACTGAGACACACACACACACACACACACACACACACACACACACTGAGATGGAAATAATCCACCTTAGAAACATCAAGGGCTCATAGCGGATCGAAGGTCCAAGTCTAATTAGATTGCAGCTTCAGCACCACGACCTTGCGGCAGGAAAGAACGGCTTAATCTGCTCTGACCCACTGCCTGAACCGGGCCGGAACTGGCCCTGATCTGGCCCACAGTCAGCTGCCCTCTGCTTGTCTCTGAACGGAGGCCTCGTGTCTTCATTTTGTCTCTACTCGACATTTTGCTCGTTGAAGAGAGATTTGGGAAAACGTAACGTGTATGACATGACATCTTACAGCAGGAATGTGCATATTTAACCATGACAGAATGACACTGGTTAAACGGCAAATGTGTCTACCTGAAAGAGGTGTAGATATCATCATACAACAGTTGTGTGAAGATACACACACGCACTGAGCCACACACACACACACACACAGACACACACGCAGGTGTAGACATGATCCTACAACAGTTGTGTACACACACACACACACACACACACACACACACACACACACAAACACACACACACACACTGAGACACACGCACAGAACACACACACACACACACACACACACACACACACACACACACACACACACACACCGGAAACAATCACTCACCCATCTACACAATTGCCTGGACTATCACTTCTGACATAGGCAGGAAAGCTTTTAATAAATACACCAAGTGCCAAATCTTTTTGTGAAATGAACCTGCCTTTGTTAGATGTTGGATTATAATCATGGACTGCACCTGCAACGTACAACTAGTGCATATCTGAATGTCATGATTGTTAAGATGTTGAGCATTTAACAGTGTAGTTAAAATTAACCACATACATTTAAATTATACAAAATGGCTGTCGTTCTGATGGCATTTATCACGTGAGCTGAGCATGATATCTGCCCGTTATTGGACTCATTCTCACGTACACAGGCTATGGCTGACCCTTCACTGTCTACGGTCAGTGTGACAATCCAAGCGGTTTGTTAAAAGTGCATACACAAATGAACAAGCACATACACACACAACCATACATACACACACACATTCACACCCAAACACACATAAACACATAAACACACATACATACCTACACACAATGAGACACACACACACACACACACATTCACACAAACACACACACTCACATACACGCACACACTGAGATGCGCACACACACTGAGACACACACTTTCTGTTTGTGTGTGTGTGTGTGTGTGTGTGTGTGTGTATGAATGTGTATGTGTGTATGTGTGTGTGTGTGTGTGTGTGTGGACCCAACCTTAATTGTAGCAGAATGAGCTTGCCATTCCTTTCACTCTTGTCATCTTGCCTGCACAACAGAGTGTACTGTCCTGTGAACCTCATGCATTAATTACCGCCCAAGCATTGAAGCTCTGGAGGAAGGCTGGGTGTTTGTGTGGGTGTGCAAGTTCAATCAGTCCTATAATTGAATTTAATTACATCTGAAAGGTGCTTCCCACACCCCCACACACACACACAAACACACACACACACACACACACACAAACAAACACACACAGACAGACACACACAAACACAAACAAGCACACAAGCACAGACATACACTCATGCATACACAGACAGAAACGCACACACACACACAAACACATAATTAAAAACAAAACAGATTAAGCAGATTAACCCTCATAACCGCCTCAGTGAGCTGAGAAAGTCGAGGAAGAGCTGTTCTTAAAATCGACAAGAGTAAGAGTTGTTCTTAAAATCGACAAGAGGAAGAGTTGTTCTTAAAATCGACATGAGGAAGAGCTGTTCTTAAAATCGGCAAGAGGAAGAGTTGTTCTTAAAATCGACATGAGGAAGAGCTGTTCTTAAAATCGACATGAGGAAGAGCTGTTCTTAAAATCGACAAGAGGAAGAGTTGTTCTTAAAATCGACATGAGGAAGAGCTGTTCTTAAAATCGACAAGAGAAAGAGCTGTTCTTAAAATCGACAAGAAGAAGAGCTGTTCTTAAAATCGGCAAGAGGAAGGGCTGTTCTTAAAATCAACAAGAGGAAGGGCTGTTCTTAAAATCAACAAGAGGGGGCTGGGGTGGGTTGGGGAGAGCACTGAGTCAGCCTTCATGTAGGGAAGTGTGTGTTTCACTGAGGCAGCCTTCATGTAGGGAAGTGTGTGTTTCACTGAGTCAGCCTTCATGTAGGGAAGTGTGTGTTTCACTGAGGCAGCCTTCATGTAGGGAAGTGTGTGTTTCACTGAGGCAGCCTTCATGTAGGGAAGTGTGTGTTTCACTGAGGCAGCCTTCATGTAGGGAAGTGTGTGTTTCACTGAGGCAGCCTTCATGTAGGGAAGTGTGTGTTTCACTGAGGCAGCCTTCATGTAGGGAAGTGTGTGTTTCACTGAGGCAGCCTTCATGTAGGGAAGTGTGTGTTTCACTGAGGCAGCCTTCATGTAGGGAAGTGTGTGTTTCACTGAGGCAGCCTTCATGTAGGGAAGTGTGTGTTTCACTGAGGCAGCCTTCATGTAGGGAAGTGTGTGTTTCACTGAGGCAGCCTTCATGTAGGGAAGTGTGTGTTTCACTGACCAGCAGCACAGAGAGAGCACTGACTGTCTAATTACAGGAAATGGGGACTGGCCTTTTCTAAGTCATGCTTGTAACAAGCTCATGTCAGGCTTATGACGACGGGTTTAATTAAAGTGTAGCTGTGCTATGCAGTTTCACTACACTCACACACACACACACACACACACACACACACACACACATACACACAGAGACACACGCACACACATACCCACACACACAAACACACAAACACACACACACACACACACACACACACACACACAGACACACACAGACACACACACACACACACACACACACACACACACACACACACACACACACACACACAGCTATGCAGTTTCACCCTGTACACTCCCGAGCCACTGAGATGCATCCCGAGCGAAAGCCGCGGCCTCAGATTTATCGCCGGCCGTCGACGAGGCACTGTCACCACCACTGCCTCCACTTAAGCCCCCGCTCCCCAAAGTGCACACCAAATTAAGCCCTCGCACCGCCAGATTTACACACTGCTCTCGCTTGACGGTTATTAACTGCTCTCGTAAATAAAGTGCTCCGACGGGGGGGGGGGAGAGAGAGGAGAGAGAGAGAAATGGGAGAGAGAGAGAGAGAGAGAGTGAGAGAGAGAGCAAGAGAGAGAGAGAGAGAATGGAAAAGGGGGGAGTGGGAAAGAGAGTGAGATAGAGAGAGAGAGACAGAGAGAGAGAAAGACAGATAGAGAGTGAAAAAAGGGGGAGAGAGAGAGACAGTGGGAGAGAGAGAGAGAGCAAGAGAGAGAGAGAGAGAAAAGGGGGAGAGAGTGGGAGAGAGAGAGAGATACACAGATAGAGAGTGAAAAAAGGGAGAGAGAGAGAGAGGGAGATAGAGAGAGAGCAAGAGAGAGAGAGAGAGAGAGTGAGGGTCCTTACCAGCGACTAGATTGCCACAAGAGTTACGACGGCTGTCCGTCGCAGAGCTATGGAGCTTTCGCAGCGATGTGCCAGCGACTGATTGGCTCTACCGCCGCCCTGCGTCGCTCTTAATTAGATCCTTTTAATTGCTATCAGCACACTTTTCAGCTGCCTGCTTTGCTAGTTGCTCTGGTTGTTTGATCAGCTCTGAAGGTGTTATCTGTCACCAGGAAACCTTAACTATTCTTGTCTGGAAGAATCATGGAAATGTATCCTTTGACCCCCCCGCCCCTGTTTTATTGTGCACTTTTACTTTCAATACTTCAATAAGTATGTACTATCAAATTAATTTGACAACTTCAAATACTTCAATAAGTATGTACTATCAAATTCATTTTGACAACTTCAAATACTTCAATGCCTTTTAGTCATGTACTATTCTAATAGGTGACTTTAACTTCTACCAAAGTCATTTCCTAGTAAGGTATCTGGACTTCTCAAGTGTGTCTTTCAGGCGCTTCATCCCCCAGTGTCTGTCTAGGGGACATTCTCTAAGTGGGGCAATAGTTTGCCCTCCGCACCCCCTCTGTCGGTATTGCAGTGTCGGTTTCCCTGCTTCGCCCATGAGGGATTGATACTGAAGGTGCTGGTTTCAGGGTCCTGTGTGTTAAGGGAAATAACGTGTTTGTGTGTGTGTGTGTGTGTGTGAGTGTGTGTGTGTGTGTGTGTGTGTGTGTGTGTGTGTGTGTGTTATTTGTCACGGCCACGAAGGCTTGGCCAAGAAGGCTTGCCCACCTTTGGAAGATTTATTCAGCCAAGTCTGAGAAGTCTGGGAATCGTTCTCATAAAAATTGTCTCATGTTTTGTTGTTGTAGTTGTTGTTGTTTTTCATGAGAGGTTTATTGTGCTGTTGACAAAGCGGCCTTTGGACAAAGTGCTGAGTCAAACCACCCCATACATAGAGAGAGACAGAGAGAGAGAGAGACAGAGAGTGAGAAAGAGAGATACACACACTGTGACACATATACACACACACTGAGACACATACACAGAGACACACACACACACACACACACACACACACACACACTGATACACAAATACAGTGAACAGTTTTTTTCCCGACGGCCATCAGAACACTTAATACAGACATGCACTAATCACTTTATTGACTACAAGTCACACATATAATCTCTGTATTTCTGCATTTATTATTCTGTGTACTGTTGATGTATGTATTGTTTCTCAGGGAAGTTCTTTAATCGATACCATGTATGCAAAATAGGGATGTGCATCTCATCACTGAGGAAGATGCGATACACATCTCGATGCACTGCCAACGATCCGATACATTAAAGATACATAAAAGCAGCTACTAATGCGATACGATACGATCCACCCCTATTGCGATGCAGTACGATTCGACACGATGCGATTCGACACGATGCGATTCAACAAGGTGCGATACAAAATAATGCAATTTTATATTATTCATAATGATTCATTTATTTGTCATACAACAAATCATTAAAAAGGTATCTGACAAAATATAACATGTATATGTACGTGTGTAAGTGTTCTCTAAATGTCTTATTTTTTTTTTTAACTGTAGGCCTACCAAGCAGTCACAACACAGTTTGCTTCATCCTAAACATGTGGATCAAATGCCTCACGCAATCAATTTAACTTATTTGCCCTATTTTAAGGTTTTTCTTTAGGTTTTGAGTTGATCCACATGATCAGGATGAAGAAAAAAGTATAATGGAGACTAGCTGCTAGATTTCCTTTTCCAATTTAAGGAAGGCACAGGTAAATTCAAGTAACAAATAGAGAGTTTAGCTACGGTATATGGAGTATATTCTTACCTCTTCCTCCATCATCACCTCTGCTATTATCTTTAAAAGTACCATGTCCTTGGTGCCGTGGTCTTCCAAGAAAGCCAGGTCTTTGAAACGTGGTTCAAGCGCCAGTGTTGTGTCTGAACGCGTTCATTGAATGAAAGTTCATGAACTCGTTCATAATTTTGGTGAAAGTGAACTGAACGTAGGGTATTACTGTCTGATTAACGATACTGTGAGCGTGTTCATTCTGGTGTCTGAGAACTGCACGTTCACTCTTTTTAATTTCATTCAATAAGGTGCTAGATTTCTAGAGACTTCCATGCGTAAAACACCGTTAGTAATAGTCGCTTATCCCACTGTCTATTCCTGTGAGAGCCCCGAAGTTGTGTAGAGGCCGAGAGCGGTATTGCAGACAGATAGTGATTTTAGAAAAGTTATAGACTTCACGAGAAGCGGCCATTAACAGCAGTGGAGATGAGAGCGCGTTTAAGAAACAGTAAGAGAGGTGGAATCTATCTAAATATAAAATGTTTGGTCTTGTATTGAGATTATACCGATACAAAAATGTTAGAACCGATGCATCGCGATTCATCTCACATTGTATCCGGTCCACACTTTTTTGATCCGGGCCATCGTATCGTGAACTTTTATGCCGGTGCATCGTGGCGAACCGGTGAATCTTCCCATCCCTAATGCAAATACAACGACAATAAAGGCTTTTCTTTTCTATTCTATTCTATTCTATACACACACACACACACACACACACACTGAGACATATACACACAGAGACACACAATGTTTTGGGGCAAACTAGAACCCTTGTCAACAAAGCCTTCTCAACAAAGCCTTGTCAACAAAGCCTTCTTCAGAATCTATTTTTCTCTGTATTTGTCTAAATAAGCTAATTCTCCAATAATCTTCCTTGGCGAAATGAGCTGCTTTGTGATTTAGGCTACGGGGTTGCTTATGATCTACACTCCAATCATGGTACTAGGAAAGGCTTTAAATGCTGTGAGAGAGAATTAAATTGACTTCAAAATTATACTTTTTTTTCAGTCTATAATACAGCCGCGGAAAAAATTAAGAGACCACTTCAAAATTATCAGTTTCTCTGGTTTTACTATTTATTGGTATGTGTTAAAGTAAAATGAACATTTTAGTTTTATTCTATAACCTACTGGCAACATTCCTACCAAATTTCAAATAAAAATATTGTCATTTAGATCATTTATTTGCAGAAAAATGACAATTGGTCAAAATAGCAAAAATGATGCAGTGTCTTCAGATCTCGAATAATGCAAAGAAAACAAGCTCATATTCATTTTTAAACTACACAATACTAATGCTTACACTTAGGAAGAGTTCAGAAATCAATATTTGGTGGAATAACCTTGATTTAAAATCACAACTTTCATGTGTCTTGGCATGCTCTCCACCAGTCTTTGCCGTTGGCCGTTGGGTGACTTTATGCTACTCCTGGCGCAAGAATTCAAGCAGCTCGGCTTCTTTTCATGGCTTGTGACCATCCATCTTCCTCTTGGTCACATTTCAGAGGTTTTTTATGGGATTCAGGTCTCGAAATTGGGCTGGCCATGACAGGGTCCTGATATGGTGGTACTCCATCCACACCTTTACTGGCCTGGCTGTGTGGCATGGAGCATTGCCCTGCTGGAAAAAACATTTCTCAGAGTTGGGGAACATTGTCAGAGCAAAAGGAAGCAAGTTTTTCTTCCGGGACAACGTTGTACTTTGCCTGGCTGAGGTTTGTAAAAGACCATAAGGATTGAAAAAGCGGACTGGAGGTTCTTCTAAGTTCGTCTTCTCTGATGAGTCCGATTTCACAGTAGGTGCAAGACTCTCTGGCTTGTAGGCCTCTCCAGGTCTCCGTCTAACCATCAGACGACCATGTGTTGGGCAAAGCTGAAAATTGGACTCATCAGAGAAGACGAACTAGAAGACCCTCCAGTCCGCTTTTTTCAATCATTATGGTCTTTTACAAACCTCAGCCAGGCAAAGTAAGACGTTGTCCCGGAAGAAAAACTTGCTTCCTTTAGCTCTGACAATGTTCCCCAACTCTGAGAAATGTTTTTTCCAGCAGGGCAATGCTCCATGCCACACAGCCAGGCCAGTAAAGGTGTGGATGGAGTACCACCAGATCAGGACCCTGTCATGGCCAGCCCAATTTCGAGACCTGAATCCCATAAAAAACCTCTGAAATGTGATCAAGAGGAAGATGGATGGTCACAAGCCATGAAAAGAAGCCTAACTGCTTGAATTCTTGCGCCAGGAGTAGCATAAAGTCACCCAACGGCAATGTGAAAGACTGGTGGAGAGCATGCCAAGACACATGAAAGTTGTGATTTTAAATCAAGGCTATTCCACCAAATATTGATTTCTGAACTCTTCCTAAGTGTAAGCATTAGTATTGTGTAGTTTAAAAATGAATATGAGCTTGTTTTCTTTGCATTATTCGAGATCTGAAGACACTGCATCTTTTTTGCTATTTTGACCAATTGTCATTTTTCTGCAATAAATGATCTAAATGACAATATTTTTATTTGAAATTTGGTAGGATTGTTGCCAGTAGGTTATAGAATAAAACGAAAATGAACATTTTACTTTAACACATACCAATAAATAGTAAAACCAGAGAAACTGATAATTTTGAAGTGGTCTCTTAATTTTTTCCGCGGCTGTATATCCTTCCTCTGTTCATCCATCTGGAAAAAAATATTCCCTGGGTTCATTTTTATGGTACAGACACACAGAGAGACAGTTAGTGTAGATGTTTTATAGTCCTTGATTATAATCCAATACACTCCAGTCCAGGCTCTGTCAAAGAGAAATGTTTTTGTGTGTATGTGTGTATGTGTGTGTGTTTGTGTGTGTGTGTGTGTGTGTGTTTGTGTGTGTGTGTGTGTGTGTGTGTGTATGTGTGTGTGTGTGTGTGTGTGTGTGTGTGCGTGCGTGCGTGTGTGTGTGTGTGTGTGTGTGTTTGTGTGTGTGTGTGTGTGTATATGTGTGTGTGTGTGTGTGTGTGTGTGTGTGTGTGTGTGTGTGTGTGTGTGTGTGTGTGTTTGTGTGTGTGTGTGTGTATATGTGTGTGTGTGTGTGTATGTGTGTGTGTGTGTGTGTGTGTGTGTGTGTGCGTGACTTCCTTATTCACAAATATTCTTGTGTTTAGTAGGTAGCCATGTGAGATACAGTACATAGGGGATAAGTAATTTCATTGCGTTTAAGATGTAATACCCAGTTTAGTAGACAACTCATCATGTTTAAGGTGAATCTACACCTTTATGGCCATGCTCTGCCCCCAGTCATCTTCTCCTGAAAAAGTGAAAGTCCTCTCTATGGCAGAGGTGGTGTAGACACACACACTCTGAAATCCACCTCTGCATTTGACCAATCCAGGGAAGTGACACACACACACACACAGTAAAGTGAGGTTACACACTAACCAGGAGCATGTTAGCTGCCTTTGGAGGCGCCCGGGGAGCAGTGATCGGGGTTAGGTGCCTTGCTCAAGGGCACTTCAGCCGTGGATGTGGGCATGGGAGAGCAGTGGTCTACCACTTCCCCCGCCCACATTTTTCATACTGGTCGGGGATCAAACCGGCCACCCTACAGTTTCCAGACTGAAACCCTAACCAGTAGGCCACGGCTGCCCCACATGCATACAACTTGGATACATTCGTTTTATGATAGTTGGTTTAAATTAAGGTGTTACGGCCTTGTGTATGTGTGGCAGGCATTCCTCCGTTGGCCCACGAAAACAGAGGACAATTCAACATGTGTAGATCTCTGAGACGATCAATAAAGCTATTGGGATTCATTATTCAACAACAACATTAAACAATATGCGACTGTTGTGGCATAACTGGACAGAACATGCAGGTCGACTCTCGCTGACGACCTTTTTGCATGTAGAACCTGGTAAAGGTCAAAGGTGTTGACCTCGCTCCAAATTTCACATAGCTTATTTCCTTATACACTCATACAATATCCAAATTCCTCAGGCAATATCCAAATATTCACTATGGGGATATTTTGAAGGTGGACATTTAAGTGGTAAAGCAATTCCATTGCGATTATAAAGTTTGCTTGACGGCTCCCTGGTGTTTAAAGTGAGTCCAGACTTCCATATCTCCAAGCTGTAATGCCTGTGTGTGTGTGTGTGTGTGTGTGTGTGTGTGTGTGTGTGTGTGTGTTTGTGTGTGTGTGTGTGTGAGTGTGTGTGTGTGTGTAAAGCTGTAATGCCTATGCTTGAGCACCTGCCTGAGTGCCTGGGGCGCTAACAGCCCATACGTTACGCCTGATGTAGACACACACACACACACACACACACACACACACACACACACACACACACACACACACACACACACACAATCCTAAACAGCCCATACGTTACGCCTGATGTAGAGCCACGACGAGGAGAATACAGCATGTTCCAATCCTAGGGTACAAGCCGCTCTCAAACGAAGCATTTTATTTGCCCATTGAAGCCTGGTAATTCTTCAGCAGCAGGAACACCCCTCTGGTCAACCCCCATTTTGATATCTGGCCAAGGCCCTTTAGAACGGGTACAAATTGTTCCCGGAGTGTTAGTGCCGCTATCGAACCCAGCAGCACCCCAGCGGTACTAAAGCCTCCAAACTGTTTCTTATCTACACACCACCATTTTAGAGACCGGGGGATGGAGCGCAGGTATTTCTGCTTCTGGTCTTGGTTGTGTGGCAGTTTCTTCCTTCTGTGTGTGGTGTGTGTGTGTGTGTGTGTGTGTGTGTGTGTGTGTGTGTGTGTGTGTGTGTGTGTGTGTGTGTGTGTGTGTGTGTGTGTGTGTGTGTGTGTGTTGTACTGTATGCTTGGCTGGCTGTACATTTCTCCCAGGTTTATGACTTTCAGAACGCTCTGAAAATATCTACATGTCTGCACCTGTTTTGCACCTTGTTGGGAGAGCACGCTTCACACACACACACACACACACACACACACACACACACACACACACACACTTCATTTCGGACACTTCATTAATACTTCAGTACTCTTTTTTAGGCTTATCAATAATTCATGGCTCTTGACCTTTTTTCGACGGAGCCTCCACACCCTCGTCCAAGCGCTTGTAGAGTCCGTCCATGCCTCAAAGCACCCATTGTTGCCATGGCGGCATCGCTGGCTGCCTGGCAAGGATGTGGGCGCTGGCCAAGACAACCAACTGCCTTTTTTTTGCACTACCATAACTTCCCTTTATAAGGAAACTTATGCTGCTATACGTTTATCTGTATGTTTTACTTGTATTATGTAATGTCTTGTATGTATGTTCTGCTTAGTATTAGGTATCCTATATCCTATATGTCCCGTCTTATCTGTTGTTCCTGTGCACTTTATAGGATGTTTCACCGTAGGAGAGTGGGAAACGTACTTTCGATTACTTTGTATGTCTTGACATTTGAAGTAATTGACAATAAAGCTACTTTGACTTTTGACTTTGACAACGCAAGACCAGCAGCACTAAGCGTCCTCTTATTGGTCTGAACTGAGTTTCCTGAAAACACTGTTGAGCAACCATCGTGGTAACTAGGAGGAAGGAGAGTATGATAGTCTCTATGTTATATATATATATATATATATATATTGTGTTTTATGTGAAGTACTTTTCTTATGTGTAGTACTTGTGTGTTTTTATGTTTTATGTTATGTGTAGTACTTAGTGTGTTTTTATGTTTTATGTTATATGTAGTACTTATTTTTTTTTGTATGTTTTATGTTCACTGTATGCACCTTTACACCAGGGCAAATTCCAGATAGGTGCAACCTACTTGGCAATAAATACAATTCTGATTCTGATTCTGATTCTGATTCTGATTCTGATTCTGATTCTGATTCTGATTAGCAGTGTGTGGATTAGCCACCTTGACAAGAGCTGCATTGTATTTTTAGGTTGCCATCACACAAACATATAAGGGCCATTCTACCGAATTGGTGCAAAGTCAGGTCGGAAATATTTGGATTTTTTTTATGTTTTATTCCCAAAACGTTGTCCGTATGTATATTGTACCATATCTAAAGTACACTTATCTAGTAAAAGAACAGTCAATTTTTATATTGTATTTTCAGAATGTGTTGGAATGTTTTTCCTCTTCCAAAAATTGTCACTACCGAAACATCACATTTACTATAGTAAAAAAGTATTATTATTGACCTGTTCAGATTGTGTTTCCTTCCCTTCTCTGAAGAGTATTTTTACAAATATTTCTTGAAGGTTTTCACAATGAAATCCATAAAAATGAATTTTTTACCAAATTTTCAAGTTCAATTTATACAATTCATCAAAATCTAAGTGCAATATTTCTTTGTAAAATGCTAAATACTGATCATATTGATTCCAGAGTTGTTCATTGATGAAATTGAACATACATTAATCCAATCAGTATCATAACATTTTAGTTGATTACTCAATATACTTAATTTTTTACAAAACATCCTGTGTTTCGGTAGTGCTGCACTGTTTCGGTAGTGACATCCAGTGTTTCGGTAGTGACTGCACTGTTGGATGGATGTTCATTTCTCTCCCAAAATCTTCCAAAAGGTGCTCTGGGCCGCCCTTTAGTCCACACAACACATTTATTTAAAAATTATGGGATTGAACTACTTACCAATTCATTTTGTCACTACTGAAATCATCAGGTCACTACCATATGTTTCGGTAGTGACTGTTTCGGTAGTGACAATTCTAGCTAACTTTAAGCATAAATAAAGAATTCTAACAAGCACACGGCATGCAAACACATCTTTGAAGAGGTGAACACACATACAAACATAAGATTTTCCATGAAACCCCAAAAGGTTTACTTAATTGAAGAAAACATGCGTTTCGGTAGTGACAATTCTTAAGGTTACACGTCGATTTTCAGACTTTGGAACACATTTATATAAAAACTATGGGATTTAGCTACTTACCATTCAACCATGAGGGTCAGAGATGCAGTGTCACTGCATGGTCAAAAATGCAGAGTCGTGGCTAAAACACAGGCTCAGCCAATGGACTAAAACTCTTGTGTTTCGGTAGTGACATGAAAACTAGGGACATGATTTTTTGAGTATAGAAAATTGATTTAAAAATTAAACCCACAATAAATCTAAATATTCCAAGTTCTGTTTCAACCCAATCATAAAGATCTTTGAAATTAAATCATTGAAAAAAATCTAAAAAAATTGAAAAGTGTTATTTAAAGGCATTGAAATTTAGATGTCAGGGTTGGGGACAGCTACTTCCCAATAGAAAGTACCCTATAAATGATGATTTTGTATATATTTAGCTTATCACTATCTCATGTAATGCATTGGGTTTATATAGACCATAACATTTTCTAATTAAATATCTATGCCTAAATACCTAATTGTTTTGTAAATAGTTTTTATTGTTGAGGGACTGCATATTACACGAATTCGGTAGAATGGCCCATAAAGGGGTACTCAATGCCTGTAGTTTATGAGTAATCAGGTTTTTTCTTGACGCTATCTTATGTACTTTATGTAAGTTTCTTAGAAATGGCTTACATGATGTTTGGTGTCAAGTGTTACCTCACAAAATGTATGAAGAGTTTCTTATTTATTTAGCTTTCTTTTGCTAAATCAGTTTTGGTTGCGTCCTTGTTTGCTTGTATCTTTGAGTCTGTGCATCTTCAGAGATCTCTGGGTGTTTGACCCAAATATGAGGAGGGCTTAGGCCTATGCTTCAGGCCAACTTGGATGACTTTGGGAAAAGCCGTAGAATTTATTTTTCGGATTTAGCGGATTAAGTTTCTAACCTCTCCAGTCTCTCTCTCTTCCACTCTCTCTCTCTCTTTCTCTCTTACTCTCTCTTTCTCACTCTCTCTATCTCTCTCTTTCTCTCTCTTCCACTCTCTCCACAGCCTCCTGTCCAACAACTCAAACCACGTCCCAGAGGTGGTTGCTAGGCTACTTCTCCTACTTCGTAGCTGACTTAGTTCCGGTGTAATGACGAGGTTGCCAACAGACTCGCCCGCTATCCGTCGTTACAGTCAATCTCTGATTCACATCTCCTGTCCGCTTTGAGCCCAGACCTTGTCGTTGGGAGAGCCTGATGGATATGTATGGATCGGAGCGTGACAGGGGGTGCTAGCCTGATTGACCGCGGCCGAGACGTCCGTGACAAGCTTGATTAACCCTCACGGTTGGGCCCGGGGACAGGCAGTTTAATTGGTTAGCCTGAGCAGTGGTGGTAACGGCGGGGGTCAGGTAGTTAAACACTTTTATGGTTGAATAAACCTGTCAGGGGAGGACATTGGAGAGGCGCAGTAACCGCACCCACTCCCTCTGATCAGGTTCCGTCTGGCTGAGCTGTGGTAGCCATAACGGCTAGAAGCTTCTAGAACACCAATCTCTGTCCGATGGGGTGCCAGGCGACTGCGCGGGGGGGGAGGGGGGGGGGGGGGGGGGGGGGGGCGCCGGATCGTGGCTGGATCTGAGCCTCATCGGGACCGAATCCCTCCCAACGGCAGCTGCTATTTGTGTGTGTGTGTGTGTGTGTGTGTGTGTGTTTGTTTGTGTGTGTGTGTGTGTGTGTGTGTGAGTGTGTGTGTGTGTGTGTGTGTGTGTGTGTGTGTGTGTGTGTGTGTGTGTGTGTGTGTGTGTGTGTGTGTGTGTGTGTGTGTGTGAGTGTGTGTGTGTGTGTGTGTGTGTGTGTGTTTGGGTGTGTGTGTGTGTGTGTGTGTGTGTGTGTGAGTGTGTGTGTGTGTGTGTGTGTGTTTGGGTGTGTGTGTGTGTGTGTGTGTGTGTGTGAGTGTGTGTGTGTGTGTGTGTGTGTTTGGGTGTGTGTGTGAGTGTGTGTGTGTGTGTGTGTGTGTTTGGGTGTGTGTGTTTGTGTGTGTGTGTGTGTGTGTGTGTGTGTCTGTGTGTGTGTGTGTGTGTGTGTGTGTGTGTGTGTGTGTGTGTGTGTGTGTGTGTGTGTGTGTGTGTGTGTGTGTGTGTGTGTATAGGATGATGATGGAGCCTTGGTAGGGTGTGTGACCTGCTGTGACACTCACACCGATGCGGATAATTCAGTCGTGAGGTTTTAAACACACTTCCAAAGAGGTGGCTTTGTATATGTATACACACACATGTATATACACACAAACACACACACACACAACACACAAACACACACACACACACACACGAACACACACACACACACACACACACACACACACACACACACACACACACACACACACACACACACGTTATTTCCCTTTGACAGAGCCAGGACTGGATTGTATTGAAAAAACAAGATAATACACTGCAAAAAATGCCCCTCTAGATTTAAGACAAATAATTACATATTTAAGCAGGATTTTGCTTAAAACAAGCACATTTGGCTGCCAGTGCGTTAAGCAAATTTGGCTTGTTAAAATTTCTTAAAATAAGTAATATTTGCTTGAAATAGGTAAGAATAACCTCACCAAGAAAGCACTAGGTAAGTACAATTTAGCTAGAAACAAGACCAACTAGATTTTTCATCTCAATATAAGAGTAATAACACTAGGTTAGAAAAGCATTTTTTGCAGTGTATAAAAAGACAAAAAAAAAACAGAGACAGAGGCAGAGATGAAAGCAGAGCATTCCTGGTGAGTTTTCCACAGCGGTACTGGCAGCACATCGACTCCTGTAGTCTCCTCGGATTTTCCATGTAAGGGGATTTGCGAGCGGGAGGAAAACACTCACTGCAAAAGCGTCTCAGAGCCCCGGCCCCGCAGCTCAGACTCAGAGGAGCAGAGGATGCTGCTGAGCCTGCTGGAGATTGGGTGCGTTCTGCAGCAGAACTCAGAACTCTCAGAACTGTTTATTTGACAACAACAATTTTAGTACAATTGTAAGGATGGAATGACATACAATAAATTAGATACATGAGCTCAACAATGAAATTAGATGAGTGTATAGAAAAGTATATGATGCTGTCGGGAGAATCCTATAAGGCTACATATTGTTCCGCTGTCATAGGATCCACCCAGCAGAGCTGGTGGGGCGCTGGAGATTGGGTGTGTTCTGCAGCAAGGCTGGTGAGGCTCTTAAGATTCGGTGTGTTCTGCAGCAAGGCTGGTGGGGCTCTTAAGATTCGGTGTGTTCTGCAGCAAGGCTGGTGAGGCTCTTAAGATTGGGTGTGTTCTGCAGCAAGGCTGGTGAGGCTCTTAAGATTCGGTGTGTTCTGCAGCAAGGCTGGTGAGGCTCTTAAGATTGGGTGTGTTCTGCAGCAAGGCTGGTGAGGCTCTTAAGATTGGGTGTGTTCTGCAGCAAGGCTGGTGAGGCTCTTAAGATTCGGTGTGTTCTGCAGCAGAGAAGGTGAAACTCTTAAGATTCGGTGTGTTCTGCAGCAAGGCTGGCGAGGCTCTTAAGATTCGGTGTGTTCTGCAGCAAGGCTGGTGAGGCTCTTAAGATTCGGTGTGTTCTGCAGCAAGGCTGGTGAGGCTCTTAAGATTGGGTGTGTT
>NC_137928.1:4272852-4277852 GCF_963457725.1 Sprattus sprattus
CTCTTGGCAGAAGGTACCAGAGCATCTGCTCTGCCTTCACCACCCCATGCCACTGCTTCATTGCCCAGTTCTGTGAGGGTCCTCAACAGCCTGAACACCCAGGTCATCCCTGCACTCCTCTCCTGAATAATTTTGCATTGTGTTATTTACACTGAAATTACAGTAAAAGTCAGCTTGAGACTTTGAGACTTGGGAGGGGGGGAGGCGCATTGGGGAGGTGCAGGTAGCCCCCCCCCCCCCCCCCACTCCCACATACTCCTCCACTGATGAAGATCCCTGCTGATGCTCGTGGCTTCATCACTAATTAGTGTGCTTGCCCGAAGGGAAGCACAGTATTGTTATCGTCAAGTTTTCTTTATTTATTTATTTATTCCGTACGTTTTTCTTGCAGCTAACTACTCCTCGCCCGATTGAGCTAGAGACGCCATTCAAACACCAAAACGTCCGGCCCGATCCGGTGCAAGCTGCTATGACTTTTCGTGGCGGTACAACTTGCCATCCCTTTTTTATTCCTCTTTTTCATCCCCTTTTCCTCTCATTGACTAACATGGTGGAAGGTTGAGCCATTGTGACGTCACACACTCTGAGCTAGGAGAAGCTCTCTTAAATGCCATAACAATCATGCTAATCGAAAACCACCATCAAGGTTTATACCTCTTAAATGCCATAAAAATCATGTAAATCTAAAACCACCATTAAGCTTTATATCATGATACAGTAGTAGGTATAGCTAGCGAGTTGTTTACGTTCACAACCCTCAGACAGTTAAAAAGGCCCGACAACAGTCACCAAAGAAAACCTAGATATACTATTGATACTATCGTGAATAGAGTGATGATAGCTAGCGAGCTATTTAGCCTTCACCCAGGCTCAGGTTTATTTTGCTAGGTATCTCCGATATCGACGCAGAGACACAGTGTGAAAAAGGATGAAAAACTTAACGAGGAAAAGTGGTTCGGGAACTACGTATGCAGTAGTTGGCTGTACCAACTCAAGAAAACACCTGAACGAGTGGTTAGATAGAGAGTGCAAAATATTAAAACGAATGTAGTGGCAACAGTTTCAGGTACAGTTTATACACCCGCTCTAACAGTGTTAACCAGTATGTGAGTAACGTGGGTTTTATTAAGGCATAGCGTGTGTAATGTGTAGCTATTTCATTCCGTTTGTTAACCTTTCCGGCTGTCTGTATACCAGCAGCAGAGCGGAGCATTTCACTCCCCTGCCATCTCGGAATGAAATAGCTACACAATACACACGCTATGCTTTAATAAAACTCACGTTTTACGAGACACCAACAGAGGCACAATCGACAAGTCTTACCATTGAAGATCTTTGACGTTCGGTCTGAAACTACAACCAGCCATCCAGGTTAATCCAAGTTATTGTGGAGAACGACAGTTGCATCAATCATTTCATTAAAACTTCACACTTATTACATTGGACATATCCACCAGCCTAATTAGAATCTGCATTGTCTACTGAGCAGAAATATCTCCATACAGTAGATTTCCCTTCGTTTAGTACCATTTTAAACTTTCCAGATGACTGTATTGCTCGTCAAGTGATACGTGTCCAGAAACAAGGCCCTTTGTCTGGATAGCCATAGCTAGCATAACTGCCATAGAAATCCAATGGTAATGCTACCTAGCTAGGTATGCTAATTGTCGGTATCCATCGTTAACTCGTTAATCGTTAACCATCATGTCACTGGCTTTAATTTAAGAATGGCATGTTAGTAGTACATTTAGTAGTACATATAATATCAGTACACTTGATTCATTACTGCTGATGTGTTACTTATATATGTTACTTATTAGCAGCTAGCTACCTAGCTAGCCACTATGAGTTCCAATGTGTTTTCAGTTAGTGTTAGCAGCAAGCTAAGCTAGCTGCTGTAATAGTTGAGTTGAGCTTCAGTTAAGACGCTGCGTACCGTACTTCATCATCACATTCGATTATTTATTACAAACAAATTCGAATTCAGCTGTAGGCATGAGATCTGTATCTTGGAGACTAATTGCATCCACAATTTAAGTACTGCAAGCTAGACTACTACAGTTGACACAACACAGGAGGTCCCTGGGCCTGAGAAGGGAAGGTAAGGTAAGGAGTTTAATGTGGCTATAATATGGAATTTTAAATGTGCCTAAAACTAGACTAAATTGTAATGAGTTTTCGAAAACTAGACTGAAACTAAGAAGGATAACTATGACTAAATGTGACTAAAACTTATATGCATTTTTGTCTTTAGACTGAATCTAAAAATAGCTGCCAAAATGAACACTGAGATAGGGGACCCCTTAATCTGCAATTCATGGTTGCTAACTCTAATCAGATGTACTACCTAGGCTTATAAGAGAAGACAAACTTTTTATGCCAACGAACACCAATAACTAGAACTAATTTGACAGACTATAAACCAATGTGATACACGTGCTCTCTATCTATACAGTAAAAGTGTTGCTTACGTTTGATACTAGACCTACAGTCTAACTCTAACTGCATTAAGTCTAACATAGGCCTATCTTACAATAAACTTTAAGTAAAGCTGGCTATGTAACCGCATTCATTCCAATATTGTTGCACAGATGTTTCCTTTTACCAAGATAACAATTTCAACAATTCACTTAGCTCAGTAAGTCAGTATAACGAAACTCTGGAACTATTAGGCTATGACCAAATGTAACACCCTTTCACAATAAACAAGCAAACAAACAAACAAAAACAGAACAACAAAGATACCCTCATATGTCTAAACGTCAGTGGAGCCAAAATATAATGGTTGAGCTTGGTTGCTTGCTAAAATATATTGGAAGAAGGCCCCACTATACTGACTGAGTAGATGTAAATACATGTTAATTCATAGGCACTTGTTCTCTCTGTCACAGAGCAAGCACACTCTCGCAGTTCGTTCACGAAACGCATTCTAGTTGCTATTGAGTTTCTCAGCGCTGTTATGCAGTGCGCTTGGCTTTCCCAGCACTGCCTATTGAGCTGAAATCTCCTGTTACCCACACAGCTCTCCATCCACACACACACACACACACACACACACACACACACACACACACACACACACACACGTAAAAAACACACACACACACACACACAGAGCGTCTCCATCCACACAGCCTCACTGCCTATGGCTGAACAACACTGGGCTCTCAAGCTGAGATATTGACACAAGACAGCGGTGTGGGATGATGATGATGAGGAGGAGAGATAAACAAAGTGATGAAGATGATAATGGTGCTACTACTCTACTGGTGGTTGTGATTACAATGAGTAGAATAAAAACCGCACTCTCAAGCTTTTCTCATTAATATTAAGACCAGTTTATTTTGCTCAGACGCGTTTCGGCCTTAAGCCATCGTCAGTGTGTCACACAGCTTGAGAGTGCGTTTTTTGTTCTACTCATAGTTAACATTCTTTTACTCGCACCCGAAAACGCATTTATATTTTTTTGAAGTAGAGCGCGCCTTTCCCTGCTAAAGGTTGTGATTACAATCACACTGGTGATCATGGCGACGGTGATGACGACTCTCACGCTCGTGATCAGGGTGACGGTGATGTGGATGGTGACAGTAATGACGTTAAAAGCGATCGCTCTGAAGATCTTCCCCTCGTCTCCCAAAGAGACTCATTAGACCCCGTGTCAGGGCAGCGGCATCTTGATGAATGCTCCAGCAGTCACTGGCAGGGATGAGCGTCCCTGTTGTGTTTACTGTTGATCTCTCCCTCTCTCTCTCTCTCTCTCTCTCTCTCCCTCACTCTCTCTCTCTCTCTCTCTCTCCCTCTCTCTCTCTCTCTCTCTCTCTCTCTCCCTCTCTCTCTCTCTCTCCCTCACTCTCTCTCTCTCTCTCTCCCTCACTCTCTCTCTCTCTCACTCTCTCTCCCTCTCACAAATTCAAATTCAAATTCAAATGAGCTTTATTGGCATGACAAATATAGTTTGCATTGCCAAAGCATAGCACAGACATAAATCTACACATATCAACAGACAAGTGTGTGTGTGTGTGTGTGTGTGCGTGTGTGTGTCTCTCTCTCTCTCTCTCTCCTCTCCCTCACTCTCTCTCTCTCTCTCTCTCCACTCTCTCTCCCTCTCTCTCTCTCCCTCTCTCTCTCTCATTCTCTCTCTCTCTCTCTCTCATTCTCTCTCTCTCTCTCTCATTCTCTTTCTCTCCCTCTCTCTCTCTCTCTCTCTCTCTGACAGCGTCCCTGTTGTGATTACTGTTGATGTTGCCGTGGCGCCCAGCTGCCAGGAGGCTGTGAGAGAGACGTGAGTGGCCCGGGGTGACAGTGACGAAGTGGGTCCGCCCTGGTACGCCTACTGCAGTCTCTCCACCCGGGACCGATGATCAGAGTTATTGGACCTGGCAGCAGATTCAGCCGTTCTGATTTCGCTTAAGGAGGAAAGATCGTTTTTTACCGTCGAGAAAAAGCGCCCCCCACCCAAACACCTTATAAGGTTATTGTTGTTGGTGTTTTCTTGTTATCGGGCAGAAAATAAAGCATAATCCATATTTCAAAGGGATGATGGTGCCGATTAGCCTGACGATGTCACACTCTATATAATTCTAGTCTCTCCTCTTTGGTGACGTGGTTGATTACGTTACGGTTGATCATCTGTCCATCATCGTATAAAGCCCGCCCTGACAATTTGATTGGCTGTCTAGTTTTTTGGTCGGGGCATAATTTCTCCCCAACGGAGCGATGCCAGACCGAACTTCCAGACCTCAAATGTTGTGGTCGGGGCTAGGTTCGGTCTGGCATCCCAGGCTAGGTGCCGGTTGGTAATAAGGTGAATGGCCGTGTGTGTGTGTGTGTGTGTGTGTGTGTGTGTGTGTGTGTGTGTGTGTGTGTGTGTGTGTGTGTGTGTGTGTGTGTGTGTGTGTGTGTGTTGTGTGTGTGTGTGTGTGTGTGTGTGTGTGTGTGTGTGTGTGTGTGTGTGTGTGTGTGTGTGTGTGTGTGTGTGTGTGTGTGTGTGTGTGTGTGTG
>NC_137928.1:4292852-4295352 GCF_963457725.1 Sprattus sprattus
GAAGGAGAGATAGAGAGAGAGAGAGAGAAAGGGCACATAGAGCCTGGAGGAGGCGTACATGGCCATCTGATCGAGTGACAGTGGAAGGACAGAGAGATGGAGAGAGACATGGACAAAGAGAAAGAGATATAGAGAGATGAAATGATGGAGAGAGAGAGACAGAGAGTGAAAGAGGGATGAACAGAGATAAAGATGGAGGATGGAGAGAGGGAGGGAGAAAGACAGAACGACAGAGGGACAGAGGTGCTTGGAGGGAATATCCGACGCCTTAACCCCCCCACCCCCCAGAGCACCAATCAGTCATGGTGTTGTGATGCTGGTGGAGCATAATTGCTCCTATAGCCATGAACCGCACTGCTGAGTACACCACACAGGCTCACACACACACACACATACACACACACACACACACAGGCTCAAACACTCACACACACACACACACACACACACACACACACACACATACACACACAGGCTCACGCACACACACACACACACCACACAGGCTCACACACACACTCACACACACACAGGCTCACACACACACACACACACACACACACACACACACACACACACACATACAGGCTCCTCTATAAAGCCTGGAGTGCTTCTGTCTCTGGATGTGGGGCTGCCATCAAGGGCAATCTAAAAGCAAAGCCATCAGCAGCCTCTTCACTGCAGATTATCAGCGGGTCTGAGGGCTTTTCATTCAGGGGGGGGGGGGGTGATTGCTGGCCACAGATTAAAGCTGACATATCGCCTGGACTGTACGGCACAGCCTGTGCATCCTATACATCTGCCTATAGCGTGGCGTGAGAGAGCCTGCAGATCTCTGATCTCTGCTCTGCAGGTCGGCTGGTGTGCAGATCTAGGAGGGGGGGGGGCAGATAGAGAAAGATAGAGAAAGAGGGAGGAGAGAGATAGAAAGAGCAAGAGAGAGAGAGAAAAAGAGGGAGGAGAGAGATAGAAAGAGAGAGAGAAAAAGAGGGAGCAGAGAGAAAGAAAGAGTGAAAGAGAGAGAAAAGGAGGGAGGAGAGAGATAGAAAGAGAGAGAGAGAGAGAAAGAGGGAGGAGAGAGATAGAAAAAGAGAGAGAGAGAGAGAAAAGGAGAGAGAGAGAGAGAGAGCACACCAAGCCTTAGATGTGGTGTGGAGTGTTAGAGGATGGACTGGAGGTAAAGAACTGCAGGAATTAACTTTCAAAGAGTCAAAGCGAGAGAGAGAGAGAGAGAGAGAGAGAGCTAAAGAGAGAGAGCTAAAGAGAGAGAGCTAAAGAGAGAGAGAAAGAAAGAGGTAGAAAGAGAGAAATAGAGAGGGAGAAGGAGAGAGAGAGTGAAATGAGATCAACTGCCGCTAAAAGCAGATATAGCATTAGCCTGGAACACTAGAGCTCTGTCACTCGCTCCCACAACGGAGGGATTGGGAGAAGCGCTATTCTTAGAACCACATTATTACAGCTCTCTTAATGTGCCGTGCAGAGAGTGTGAGAAGTGCTACTACACACTGGGAATGACGCTCAAGCACCATACAAAAAAAAGATATATACTGTTTATAAATATATAAATAAACGTATAAATGTGTGTATACGGTTGTGTAGAGAGACCAGTGAGAAGAGATATATCACTTAAGCCTCTTAGTGTCTATGATGCGGCGAGGCGAGGAGAGGCGAAGCGACTGAATGCGGCTCGGAATAACACACACACACACACACACACATACACACACACACACACACACACACACGCACACACGGCTCGGCGGGAGCTGTTTTTCTAGGGGCCCGCTCTGAGCCACTCAACACCAAAACAATCTCGACGCAACGGAGCGACTGAGAGTCTGTGATTTAGCGGAGTTTGATCAGATAATGGTGGTCCGGGGGGTGGGGGTGGGCGTGTGTGTGGAGGGGGGTGGGGGGGGATTAGAAAGAGAGTGAGGGATGAAAGTGAAAATGTTTATGTTAATCCGGCAGATTCTTTCATACAAAGAGACTCGTTGTCCACGGATAACAGGCCGAGCGAGCGCAGGAACAGACCTGTGCAGGATCTGACACAGGCCACTATCCCAGGATCATGGCGTATCAAACCCCATGTCAGAGTTCTCCCAGGATCACCCGTATCAAACCCATGTCAGAGTTCTCCCAGGATCATGGCGTATCAAACCCCATGTCAGAGTTCTCCCAGGATCACCCGTATCAAACCCATGTCAGAGTTCTCCCAGGATCATGGCGTATCAAACCCCATGTCAGAGTTCTCCCAGGATCACGGCATACCAAACCCATATTAGAGTTCTCCCAGGATCACGCGTATCAAACCCCATGTCAGAGTTCTCCCAGCCACACCCTAACCTTCCTCTGCTACGCCCCTACCGTTAGCCGCTAGCTGAGTTAAAGAGAGCTATCAACACTACAGCAATCAGGGCAAGGCTGTTTGAAGAGTTAATAGTTCGGGTCAAATGATGTCAAATGAATTACTGTTTTTTTAGCTTGAATTTGGAAAAGT
>NC_137928.1:4297852-4305352 GCF_963457725.1 Sprattus sprattus
CTCTCTCTCCCCCTCCCTCCCTCTCTTTAGTCTGTCTATCTCTCTCCCCCTTCCTCCCTCTCTTTAGTCTGTCTATCTTTATCTCTCTCTCCTTCCCTCTCTTTAGTCTGTCTCTTCCTCTCCCTCAGTCTCTCTCTCCCTCTCCCTCTCTATCTCTCTCTCTCTCTCCCTAGCTCAATAGCACAGTTCTTCTCAGTTCTCAGAGGGAGAGCAAAGGGAGAATAAAAAGAAAGGAGAAGGCAGGTAGAAACAGGAGAGTAAGAGAGAGAGAGAGAGTGTGTGTGTGTGTGTCTGAAAGACAGAGAAAGAGTGTTGCTGTGTGTGTGTGTGTGTGTGTGTTTCTGTATTTTTGTGTGTTTGTATGTGTCTGAAAGACGAGGAAAGAGTGTTGCTGTGTGTGCGTGTATTTGTGTGTGGGTATTTGTCTGAAAGACAAAGAAAGAGTGTTTCTGTGTGTGCGTGTTTACGTGTGTGTGTGTGTGTATTTGTGTGTGTGTGTGTATGTGTCTGAAAGACAAAGAAAGAGTGTTTCTCTCTGTGTGTGTTTATGTGTGTGTGTGTGTGTGTGTATTTTTGTGTGTGTGTGTGTGTGTATGTGTCTGAAAGACAAAGAAAGAGTGTTTCTCTCTGTGTGTGTTTATGTGTGTGTGTGTGTGTGTGTGTGTGTATGTGTCTGCAGGAGAAAGAAAGAGAAAAAAATCAAAAGCAAGAGACAGGAGTTTGAAATGAGAAATGTGATGAGAGGGAAGAGCAGCCAGGGAGCGCACACAGCCCTGAGTCCTGAGTTAGAGTAACACACAATCACACACCACACACACACACACACGCACACACACACACACACACACACACACACACACACACTCACATGCTTCCACAGAAACACACACACACACACACACTCACATGCATCCACAGCAACACACACACACACACACACAGCCTGCTGAGGACGAACTTCAGCTAATGACTGCAGCACAGAACATCAAACACAACACCACGTCCTCCCCCTGCATCCCCCCGTACAGATGAACTCAATCATCAGGCCTTGGACGGACTGCACCTCGACCACAGGGATCCAAACCCTTGTGTCATCTCTGCGTTACATTCCTCTCCGAAGAATTTTAGGGGAAAAACTAAAATAACTACCACAAGCATGGTCTGTTCTAGGTTGTGGAAAGATTCTAGAACTTTCCTTAAAGCTGCTGCACATGATTATCATCTTCACTATGTGACATCCATCACAACAACTAGCCTAGCTTAGGGAAGTGAATGTCTCTGCCTCTCCTGACCTCCAGAGGTTTAACAGCTGTATCAACATGTCAGGAAACTTCCAGACTGATGAGCTTCTCTGTCCAGTAGTATCATGTCTGTGCAGCACACTGACTGGACAGGTTAGACTCCAGGGAATCAGTAAGGAATGCTAATGCTGCTAACCGTACCTTTTGCTAATGCTGCTATCAGTACCTTTTGCTAATGCTGCTATCAGTATCTTTTACTAATGCTGCTATCAGAACCTTTTGGTAATGCGGCCAACGGTACATTTTGCTAATGCTGCTATCAGTATCTTCTGCTAATGCTGCTATCAGTGCCTTTTGCTAATGCTGCTATCAGTACCTTTTGCTCATGCTGCTAACAGTCCCTTTTGCTAATGCTGCTATCAGAACCGTTAGCTAATGCTGCTATCAGTACCTTTAGCTAATACTGCTATCAGTACCTTTTGCTAATGCTGCTATCAGTATCTTTTGCTAATGCTGCTATCAGTACCTTTAGGTAATGCTGCTAACAGTACCTTTTGCTAATGCTGCTAACGGTTCCTTTGAGACCTTTATCCCCTGATTTTCTTTCATACATGTCAGTGCACTACAATAGATTGCCTGAGGCAAGGCAATTATAAGAGGTCCTTTCCTATTAGGTCAAAGGACGTGTGATCTGCATTGATCATTGTCATTTCTGTTCTTGTTGAAGCACGGGAGATTTGACCAGTTTTTATTATGTGGCAGAAACACATTCATTAATGCAATGAGTCCTCAACAAGACACTCTCTCGTGTCTGAAGAAGCGGACATTTCGGGGTGACCTGTCGCCCCCCATTGACTGGCTATTGTGGGCTCAGTGCCTGGGCGGAAACAAGACACATATCAGTCCTAGGAGACGTTTCTTTTTTCTGCCCAGTCAGACATTTCACAAGATAGAGTATTCTTCTGCCATTTATTTAACCTGACTCGCACCACACACACACACACACACATACACACATACACACACACACACAAACACACACACGCGCACACACACACACATAGAGATCACACCTACCAAACCCCTCGTATGGCCGCCTTTGGTTAAACATTTAGTTATGGCAAGGCTACTCGATATTTTAGTGTCTGAACTGGTAAGAGGGCAATGCCACAGATGCTCTCCTGCTCCCTACCCCCTTACACACACACACACACACACACACACACACACACACACACACACACACACACACACACACACACACACACACACAAAAAGAGCCCACAATTATCAAGCAGCCCCCTGCCCCCTCACACACAAACACACACATACCATCTGAATTATTGAAATGAGGCTTTCGATGAATTTTCAAACAGTGTGTGCGGAGTGCTTTCATGAAGGCAGGCATTTCGGGGGGAAGGGGGAGAAATATGTTGGTGTGGTGTGTAAACAAGATTCTCAAGTGTGGTTGTTCAAAACAACCTCTTATGTAACCACTTGTCAAGACTTTTTGCCCAACTGTCCCTTGCAAACACATACACTCAAACACATACACACAAACACACACACACACAAACACACACACACACACACACACACACACATACACACACACACACACGCACACACATACACACATACACATACAAACACACACACTCTCATGAAGCTCTTGATCTCATTTTTTGTGCACCAACATTAAAACTCTACAGACTACCATCTGACTTGAAAGATTTGAACAGGAGATAAGGTTCCCTCATGAAGAAGAAGAACAAGATACAAATAAACCAGATGAAGAAGAAACGGAGGAAGAAGAAGATGAAGAAGACGGAAAGGAAGAAGATAAAGAAGAAGAAGAAGAAAATGAAGAAATGAAAGAAGAAGAAGACGGAGAAGAAGAGGAAGAAAATGAAGAAGATAAAGAGGAAGAAGATGAAGATGAAGAAAAAGACGGAGACGGAGAGGAAGAAGAGGAAGAAAATGAAGAAGATAAAGAGGAAGAAGAAGAAAATGAAGAAGATGAAGAAGAAGAAGAAGAACAGATGGGTGCAGAAGCACAAACAGAAGTAGCCAGTAGCAGCCAGGAAGCGCCCCTCCTCTACTCTAATAATAAATAAATAAATAAATAACTGAGAGCACTGTAACCCCCAGCCCTACCCCCCAACGCCCCTCCAGATAAGACATGGCTTTGTTCCAGCATTGGGCGTGTGTGTGTGTGCGTGTGTGTGTGTGTGTATGCGTTTGTGTGTGTGTGTGTGAGAGGGCTTTGTTCTGGCATGGGCACTAATCTGAGTTCAAAGGCAGGCGGACGTGTCCCCACCCCACCCAGCCCCCTCCCCCTCCGCCTCTGTAATGGGCATGAAATTGAGCGCCTGCCTGCATTGCTGCTTACTGCGTCGCTGCCTAACTGCTTCCCTGCCACTCTGCCTAACTGCGTCCCTGCATCCCTGCGACTCTGCCTAACCACGTCCCTGCATCCCTGCAACTCTGCCTAACCGTGTGTGTGTGTGTGTGTGTGTACATGTTTGTGTGTGTGTGAGAGAGACAGAGTGTGAGAAGTAGTGTTATCATCAATGCGTGTTATCTTTATATTATTATATTATGATATTATATTACCTACTGTATATGTTGTCTACTAGATATGGTTAATAGACTAAAATGTACAGGTACATTTTTTAAATAAAATAAAATAAAATGTAAATAAAATGAGTGTGCTGGATTTATAACACAAGACAAGACGAAAGCGTCATTACGAAACGGAAAGCAGCACATTAATCTTTTTATCTTGATTATTAATGTTGTTTCATAATTGTTGGAAGCCATTTTGATTAATTTCACAGCCCAATGTGTGTGAGTGTGTAATTTTTCTGTGTGTCTGTGTATAAATGCATTTAAATGTATGTGCATCCAAGCATTCAAAAGAAAAAAGAAAACACCCACATTCACACACACACTGCAGTGCTGCAGGCTTGCCCTGACATCTATGGCCTTGGCACAGTGGGCACGCTGGCATCATGCATGCCACGCCAACATGGCACTAAGATACCACCCACTCAGCAAACGAAACTTGAGGGAACCTGGCTCTGACGTGGTCTTCATGTGGCTCTGATGTGGCTCTGATGTGGCCTTCATCTGGCTCTGATGTGGTCTTCATGTGGCGTGAACAGTTATGGATACTGGGTACGCATCAGAACACACTGGATACTTTACATGAGACGCCACCATGACTCTAAGATGCCACCCAATCAGCAGCCAGAAGTCTGAGGAATCTGGCCCTGAGCTGGCCTGCATCTGGCCCTGATCTGGCCCTGAGCTGGCCCTGATCTGGCCCTGAGCCTACCTGCATCTGGCCCTGATCTGGCCCTGAGCCTACCTGCATCTGGCCCTGATCTGGCCCTGATCTGGCCCTGAGCCTACCTGCATCTGGCCCTGGTCTGGCACGAATGTGGTGGCATCATGGCATGCTACCGTAAGACACGCATCGCCATGGTGTTCAGAATCCACCCACGCAGCAGATGACTCTCCGGGATCTGGTGCGGATGCGACGGAAAACAAACCACACACACACACACACACACACACACACATACACACACACACACACACACACACACACACACACACACACACACACACACACACACATGCACACACACATGCACACACACACACACACACACACACATGCACACACACACACACACACACACACACACACACACACAAAACAGATCAGGACCCGCTGGCATCATACATGAGATGCCCACATGGCACTCACATGCCACCAACACACCAACAGAACACCAACAGAAACCTTAAGGGTTACAGTCCGGCCCTGGTCCGGCACTGATCCGGCGTGGACGCGGCGGCAGTCAGGACTATGATGGACATTCATGATGCACTTAAATGTCTACAGATGGTTCTTCTGTGTCTTTCTGGAGTGGGTTAAGAGGGGGAGTGAGAGAGAGACGTCACACAATCGGAGCCCTGTGTGTGTGTGTGTGTGTGTGTGTGTGTGTGCTGCAATAACATCATGGCTTGCAAGTGTGATTCCCAGTGGGGCTTTTCTCATTCAGTTCTATGAGCTACACACACACACAATTACGCTTACAGACACATACACACAAGGAATGCACAATAAGGGCCAACACACACACACACCCACGCACACAATTACTACTGTATATGGCTGCTTCTCTCTCTCTCTGAGGTTACTCGGAATCTTTTTTATTGCATTCACTCGACACCCTCCCCTTCTCTCGCCCTCCCTCTTCTTCCTGTAGCTTTGTGTTTACCCCCCCTCCCACTCTCTCTCACACACACACACACACACACACATACCCCCCCCCTCCCACTCTCTCCCTCTCTGTCTTTTGTCTCTCTGTGTCTTTCTTCCTCCTCCTTTCTTTCTTCCTTTCTCTGTGTTGCTCCATCTTTTAGTCAGAATCAGAATTTATTGGCCAAGTAAGTTTGCACAAACAAGGAATTTGACTCCAGGTAAAGTGGCTTAGACAAAATATACATGACAACACAATACAACACAACATTGTAACGGTCTAAGAAGTCTAAGAAAGTATATACAAGGAGGAATAGCTATATACAGGAGCTGTGAATTGTGAACACAACAAATAGTGCAAAGAAGTGCTCTTTACCATCCCTACTGTAAACACAGTGTTTGGAGGCTGAGACACAAAGAGAGAGCCAGAGAAAAGAGAAATTAAGACAGAAAGAAATAAAGAGAGAGAGAGAAGAGAAAGAAACACAGAGAGAGAAAGGACATGAAAGAGAGAGATTGGAGAACAAAGAAAGAAAGAAGAGAGGAGAGAGAGTTAGAGAGAGAGAGAGAGAGAGAGAGAGAGAGTTAGAGAGAGAGTCAGAGAGAGAGAGTTAGAGAGAGAGTCAGAGAGAGAGAGTTAGAGAGAGAGTTAGAGAGAGAGAGCCATCAAGGCAAAGAGGCCCTAATTACACTGCATTGACAGGGAGGAGAGGGATGCACAGTGCTACTCTCATTAGGCCACTGAGTTAGTCACACACACACACACACACACACACACACACACACACACACACACACACACACACACACACACACACACACACACACACACACACACACACACACACACACACACACAAACTCACACACACACACACACATGCATCCACAGAAACACACACACACACACAAACACGCACATACACACACAAACACCAGTCACATATGCCTGAACAGCCTCTCTCACACACATCCACAAATACACAAATACCCAATTATTCACAGACTCAACACACATATACACGAACACCAATGTTATTTATCTCTCTCTGTTCCACAAACACATACACGCACCCCCTCACACACACACCCTCACACACACACACACATCAGCTCAACTGGCATAGCCCTCTACTACTCCAAGTGTGCCTCTCGACTGTCAATTAGGTGAAATGTCAGAGATGCACTCACACTGACACACACTTACACACAAAAAAACTCACTCACGCACACAAAAACACACATACCCACACACAAACACACACACACTCACTCACTCACACACACACAAACACACCCACACACATACCCACACACAAACACACACACACACACTCACTCACTCACACACACACATACCCACCCACAAACACAGACACACACACACAAACACTCACTGACACACACAAACACACACACACACACACTCACTGACACACAGACAAACACACACACACACCCACACACATACCCACACACAAACACACACACACACACTCACTCACTCACACACACACATACCCACCCACAAACACAGACACACACACACACTCACTGACACACAGACAAACATGCAGTTCCCACAGTGTGCTCAGGAACACATCAGAAAATGCTAATGTTGTTTATTTGTTTGTTTGTTTATTTGTTTGTTTGTTTGTTTGTTGTGCAGTGCACAGTAGCTGCAGCTGATAAGACGAAGAGGGTGACTGTCTGCCTGTCAGCAGTGCTTTCATCCCATCTCCTCTAGCCTCCAGCACCAGCACTGGCTGAAGAAAGGTGTCGCAGCCTAATCTGCTCTCTCTCTCCGAGGAGAATAACTTGAGTTTAACACCCCGCTGGTGTTAGAGAAAGTCTCATTTTCAGGTTTCTAGCTGCTTCTACCCTTTTCTGAACCCTTCATCCATCTTTCACTCTGTCATCCTTGCCATCCTTGCCTGTGTAATCTCTCCATTCACGGCAATGCAGAAGCTGACTCTATTCTAG
>NC_137928.1:4310352-4317852 GCF_963457725.1 Sprattus sprattus
CCTCAGTCAGCGAACAAAAATGCTGATCCTCAATCATGATCCCCCTTGACTTGTTGACCCCGGCGGTTCTGACATGTTAGGCTCTTGCGATCCCCAAAGAAACAGAGATGTTTTTTGACAGTGTCGAAAGCTCTTTGTCTACCAGCGTCAGAGCAGTTTTTGCCATGTGTGTGTGTGTGTGTGTGTGTGTGTGTGTGTGTGTGTGTGTGTGTGTGTGTGTGTGTGTGTGTGTGTGTGTGTGTGTGTGTGTGTGTGTGTAGAGGGCTATGACTCATCCCTCCTCCATGGTTTGGGTGACCTAAATTATGTCCTGCCAGTTTTTGTGGGCCACGCAGCATGAGAGTTGAGCTGCATCACACACACTCATGTGCACACACACACACTCATGTGCACACACACACACACACACTCATGCGCACACACCACACACACACACACACACACACACACTCATGCGCACACACACACACACACACACACACATACACTCATGTGCGCACACACACACACTCATGTGCGCGCGCACACACACACATACATAGACATACATACAAATCTACACATCCACACACATATGTACACACACATACAGTGTCCACAAACACAAGCACGCACCTTCCCACCCTGACAAGCGCATGCGCTCACACACACACACACACACACACACACACACTCCCACACACACAGGCAAATGAGCTGAAAAGAGCAAGGTCTTCAATTTGTGCTCATAATTACGAGGAATGATGGATCCATCACGCTGCAGCCTGCAGGGCCCCTCACAAATCTCTCCTCCGACACACACACACACACACACACACACACACACACAGGCAGGCTGCAGGGTCCCTCACAAATCTCTCCTCCGACTGTCAAAGCAGCAGGTGCTTCCATCCCTCTGACTTCCCATCACTGACTCACTCTCGCACTAACTCATCCTAATACACACACACACACACACACACACACATGTGCGCGCACACACTCACACTAACTCATCCTAACACACACACACACACACACACACACACACAATCATGTGCGCGCACACACTCACACTAACTCATCCTAACACACACACACACACACTCATGTGCGCGCACACACTCACACTAACTCATCCTAATACACACACACACACACTCATGTGCGCGCACACACTCACACTAACTCATCCTAACACACACACACACACACACACACTCATGTGCGCGTACACACTCACACTAACTCATCCTAACACACACACACACACACACACACTCACACTAGCTCATCCTAATATTAAAGCCACCCTGAATCTTAAAAACTGCTGGTGTACAGCACTGTTTCAACCATAACCAGCCCCCAGAGGTAGCCTAACTAAGAATGGAGGTTTTTAAATGTACCACACTACGTAGTGTGTAGTTGGTCTTTAAAAATGTCTAACCATATAAAAGGCTGCATTTGTTTTTGAAAAAGTACGTTTCAGCTCTAAAGGCAGTGTTTTATTTTTTTGGGAGAAAGGACGTGCTTTGAAAAAATGAGACCTAGTTTCCCAGTTTCCTAGTTCCACGTGCGTAAGGAACCTTAAAACACTGCAACCAGTTCCTATAACGGAACACTTCAGACTGGGAAACATTTTGGGAGCCAACCAACAACTAGGTCCAACTCCTCAAGTGGCGAAACAAGAGGGGGGAGATGGAATTACAGGAATAAATAAATAATCCCCACTCCGCATGTGCCGCTATTTTAAGGCCGTGTGAATGTCTATGTGTGTGTGTGTGTGTGTGTGTGTGTGTGTGTGTGTGTGTGATGCCGCTCGCACACAGTCTGAGGAAGGTTTCACATGCCACTCGGCGTCCATTAACAATTTAGGGAGGAGATGCAGAAGTAGGCCACAGACGACGCGAGTGAGAGTGAGAGTGAGAGCACGGGCGAGAGGGGCGAGGCAAGAGGCGCCGGGGCTTTCATCATATCCATTCCGTCTCAAAGAGGGGTCGGAGGAGGAGTGACAAACACCCACCCACACACACACACACACACACACACACACACACACACACACACACACACACACACACACACACACACACAGAGACACACTCACACGTCTCATAGAGGAGTTGAAGAACTAGGGGGTGTTTTTTTATACGCTGCCCCCAGGCCGGCTGGGAAGAACTCCTAATCGGCCTCTAGTCGAAAGGCAGTAGGGTAGAGAGAACATCTGCTCACGCCTCAACACATGCCTCTCAACTGAAGACGAACGCACATCAAACGATTCACAGTGCGACAGTACGGCAAAGACAAATAGCGGCCTCATGGAAAAAGTCAATTCTCTGCAGTCGTAACAACATGGATGCCAGCGTGCCACATGAAGGCTGTAATTGGTCCCCTTCAGCTTTCCACTCTAAATGCCCTTTCTCTTATTTAAATCTTTGATGAACGTCAACTATGGACGCACATTGAACACAACATGCTGTGCAAGGCTTCCGTCGACTCAGTCTGGCATGAATAGATGATGTATCGCTCATGACACCATGTACCCCTTAAGGGAAAGAAACAGACAGATAGAGAAGAAGAGCATACATGTACGTGCCTCTTCTTTGAGTGACAGACACAAACTCTCCATCTGTAAAAAGGGATGATGTAATCCGAAAGACGGAGCAGCACATATCGGCAGAGAAGGTTACAGCACACCTAGGGCTGGGGATCATTCAACCGCGGATTTTCACTGTCCGTTAGTGTTATTTTTCGAAAGTTTTATTTTTCCACTATTTCTCTAGGGCTAAAACCTGACATCCCCTTTTAGAATTCAACATCGAGACCGTTGTGCTTCAAGGCCTGTGAGAATGTAGGGGGAGCCAAAAAGCAATCACCAAAACAAATAAAACAAACAAACTAACAAAAGAAAACAAATCCAGCAGGCACTGGAAGCCTCGCTCTGCTGGGCAGCAGGTCCGCGCTGCGTTAAGAAAAGCGGACGCTGAGGAGATTGACTGACAGGTATTACTTGTCATCAGAAGCGATGATTTACAAGCAGCCGCCAGCTGCTTCAGGGTAGGCATATTGCTTTGTGACGCTCCAGTGAGTGTGTGTGTGAGTGTGTGTGTGTGTGTGTGAGTGTGTCTGTGTGTGTGTGTGTGTGTGTTTGTGTGTGTGTGTGTGTGTGTGTGTGTGAGTGTGAGTGTGTGTGTGTGTGTGAGTGTGTGTGTGTGTGTGTGTGTGTGTGTGTGTGTGTGTGTGACTGTGTGTGTGTGTGTGTGTGTGTGTGTGTGTGTGTGTGAGTGTGTGTTCGTGTGTGTGTGAAACCCCGCCTGTTTTTCGTCTACTTATGTTCTGTCGCTCATCCTCAGAGATGACTCGCTGTGTCTCTTTTTTAAATTTTTATTTTTTTACGCACTTGAAGCGCCTTTTATTGTTCTGCAAGGGTAAGCAGAAGAGTGAAGCCAGCATGCTGAGACTGCCTTCCACCCCAGTCTGCAGAGGCACACCTCACGGAGCGAATACACATTCAAAACAAGCAGGACGAGCGCTGTTGTCTGGGCCGAACTGGCCCCGAGTTTATAAACGAATACAAAGTTTCTAGAGTGTTCCACTGACCTTCCCCAAGCGGGGTTTCACACACACTCACACTCACTCACACACACACACACAGACACACTCACAGATACACACACACACACACACTCACACACACACACACACACACACACACACACACACACACACACTCACTCACACACTCACACACACACTCACATACACTCTGGAGTCAGCGGGGAGTTCGCGTCCCTGGCCCCGTTACCAGCGGATAACCTGCGGCACGCCTCTCTCCCGCACACACACACACACACACACACGCCTCGTTCCCGCTGCGAGTCACCTCGGCAACGACCCTGCTCTAATTCTCCACGTCCGTCACCATTTCGCCTATTAAATGAGGCAGCTTTCACTTTGCACACGAGAGGAACAGCTGCTCGTCTAGTGGAATGTGATCCAAAACTGTTTTTTTTTTTTTAAAGAAAAGAAAAAAGTGCCATCCAAGCAGCAACTTATAGGTGCTTTAAACATCTTTAAATTAACAGTTTGAACAACCATATGAATGATGTGAAGTGTACTCCGTCATTTATTATGTTATCCATGTCTCACGCAGTCATTGTTTATTATCTCCTATAAACTATTATAAATGTATTATAAGATAATAACTAGTATATGACAGCAGAAAAACTACAAAATAATAAAAATAAAAATACAGACAGGCTGCCATGGTGATAGCTAACTCATGCTAGCCTCTCACCTTCTGACCTTGTTATAATCATCCATCTATTTCAGACCTAATTTCATTTAGCACCTCTCCACTCTGTTCCACATTTGGAAGACTATGAAACACAGGAATGGCGCCACGTTCTGCCTGCCTCTCTCCACGTCCTGTGTGCTGAGCAGCGGCTTCAGCGGCGGCTCTTAGCGGATTCTTTTGAGATTATTTGTTAGCGTATCTTGGGGTTAATTAAACCGTCCGAGTATTTGACAGCTTTGGAGACGGAAAACATGGCATTGAACGGCAGATGTCCACTTGACGTTGGGAGAGATGGCTCAGGGTCTGATGGCTGATGCAATGCAGACTGCTCTCTATCCCTCTCTCTCTCTCTCTCTCTCCCTCTTTCTCTCTCTCCCTCTCTATCCCTCTCTCTGTCTCCCTCTCTCTCTATCCCTCTCTCTTCCACACAATAGGCTCCCTCTTTCTCTCTCTCTCTCTCTCTATCCCTCTCTCTTCCACACAATAGGCTCCCTCTTTCTCTCTCTCTCTCTATCCCTCTCTCTTCCACACAATAGGCTCCCTCTTTCTCTCTCTCTTTTTGCTTTCTCTATCCATGTATCACTCCCCCATAACTCTCTCTCTCCATCTCTCCATTTCTCTCGCTCACTATCACTAAAAACATCACTTTGCTTAAGTTGTCTGCCCATTGAAGGTTTTACGGTCAGATTGATTTTTTATTAGATGGATATCTGACATGTACCTACCCTGCTGGGTCGGGCGAACGTCAAAAAGAGCTGACTGTTCAGAGTCTACTCAGCTGACGCTTACCAATTTATAATCACATTAGTATCCTTGAAGTATCCTTAATTTTTTTTAGTCATTTTCATTTTCTGAGGTGAGTCTTATAGGATAATGACAACATCTTTTTCAGTTGTTGGCTATATATTAAGCCTGTGGCCTGTTCATTTAACCAGTAGCCTGTGGTTTGCTACAGTGAGGAGTGATCTCTGATTAGGCTAAAGGGCAGCTGGTTTATTTAGTTCCAGAGATGAACGGTGGATGGTTTCTGTGGGAGAGGGTTACTCCCTCTAGCGTGTTGTAACTGTGCAGGCCGTTTACATGCACAGAAAGCTCTAGAACACACTAAAGGACAGGGAAAAAGTGGAAAAACATAATAGGTCTTCTTTAAGAGAACACCATTACTATTACCTCAGAAATTGTCTCTAATAGACAATGAAGCAGTAGCAAGCTGACGCAAATCAAGTTGGTTTACCTTCAAAATCCACCGCCTCTTCATGTGCTCATAAATCACCGATAAACGTCCATTAGCCCAGGTGCTAAAGGGCTAACTACTATACCACAGACTACACACGAGATAATATCATCATTGATGATAACTACTGTCAAACAGACGACACACAAGATAATATCATTACCGATGATAACAACTATACCACACACTACACAAGAGATAATATCACCACCGATGATAACTACCGACTACACACAAGATAATATCATCACGATGATAACTTCTGTACCACATATTACACACAAGATAATATCATCACCGATGATAACTACGGACTACACACGAGATAATATCATCACGATGATAACTACAGACTACACACGAGATAATATCATCACGATGATAACTACAGACTACACACGAGATAATATCATCACCGATGATAACTACAGACTACACACGAGATAATATCATCACGATGATAACTACAGACTACACACGAGATAATATCATCACGATGATAACTACAGACTACACACGAGATAATATCATCACGATGATAACTACAGACTACACACGAGATAATATCATCACGATGATAACTACAGACTACACACGAGATAATATCATCACGATGATAACTACAGACTACACACGAGATAATATCATCACGATGATAACTACAGACTACACACGAGATAATATCATCACGATGATAACTACAGACTACACACGAGATAATATCATCACGATGATAACTTCTGTACCACATATTACACACGAGATAATATCATCACGATGATAACTTCTGTACCACATATTACACACGAGATAATATCATCACGATGATAACTACGGACTACACACGAGATAATATCATCACGATGATAACTTCTGTACCACATATTACACACGAGATAATATCATCACGATGATAACTTCTGTACCACATATTACACACGAGATAATATCATCACGATGATAACTTCTGTACCACATATTACACACGAGATAATATCATCACGATGATAACTTCTGTACCACATATTACACACAAGATAATATCATCACGATGATAACTACAGACTACACACGAGATAATATCATCACGATGATAACTACAGACTACACACGAGATAATATCATCACGATGATAACTTCTGTACCACATATTACACACGAGATAATATCATCACGATGATAACTTCTGTACCACATATTACACACAAGATAATATCATCACCGATGATAACTACGGACTACACACGAGATAATATCATCACCAATGATAACTACAGACTACACACGAGATAATATCATCACCGATGATTTCTCCATCTTTGGCATGTCCATTACCAGTCACAAATAAATCATATCTCTGACTAGTATATGTGTGAATATGTCATAAAGGGGTCATATCTTTGACTAGTTTATGTTTGTATTCCCCATAAAAAGGTCTTATCTATGACTAATATATGTGTGCATTTCCCATAATTAAAAGGGTCATATCTCTGACTAGCATAGCATATGTTCCCATAGATGAAAGGCTTCCTCAGAGCAAGTGAATCTGGAACAGATCTGTGGTGCGTTCAAATTCAGTAAATGTTTCGAGGCGAATGTGTTTCCTTTGAACTTTTTACATTTGAAACATTTCTAAACGTTTCCAAATTGTTTGATTTCAACTGTAACCCTAGTCCAGCATCCATGTTTGCTTGCAGAGAAACTAACCCCTCAGACTATTTTTGTGTGTTCATCGAGAACTACCCCCTCAGATAATTTGTGTGTTCATCGAGAACAACCTCCCCCGACCATTTGTGTGTGTTCATCGAGAACAACCTCCTCGGATAATTTGTGTGTGTCCACGAGAACAACCTCCGCAGACCATTTGTGTGTGTTCACAGATGTTCGCAGTGAACCTCTGATTCTGGTCTGCAATGGACCCTTGCTGCTTTGCTATTACTATTGCTCTTAGCTTGACTGTTCTCTCCCTTGTACGTCGCTTCCGACAAAA
>NC_137928.1:4322852-4327852 GCF_963457725.1 Sprattus sprattus
GCGAAGGGAGTGGGCGCGGGGGCGAGGTGAAAATGGGGACGGCAATTATTGGGGAGTCAGAATCAGATTAGATCAGCTCCCCGGACGGTGTGCTATTCACTCGCTCACTCGAGCGCAAACACTCAGGAGCTGCATTCAAACACACACACACACACACACACACACACACACACACACACACACACACACACACACACACACACACACACACACACACACACACATCTGTGAGCACTGTTGTACTGCCCTGCTGTATGAAGCATATGATCACCTGATGGGTGAACTAGTGTGTGGATGAGTTTGGTTTTTCGGTGTCTCGCAAGCTTGCATGGGTATCTTTCATCATCATCATCATCATCATCATCATCCTCATCTTAAGGATCAAATGTAATACATAAATCCATTTCCTATCAGCCCTAATTTGTATACTAAATAAAATGTATAATGCCAAACATAAGTACCAAGTGTCACAAGAAGCATTCCTCAATTTTCATCTAAAAGAAAACGTGACTGTAAAAAATCATATTTAAAAAAAATGGAAATGGATGCAAAATAATAAGGCGCCACAGAGCACCACCATCTGTTGTTTTGGGGAAACCAGTCGCTTTCTTCACAGCTACTTAAGACAGCAATACCTCTGAACGGAACTGGAACATGTGTTAATGACCTCACTGGAGATATCTGTGGCTGTGCTTATGCTAATTTCTGAAGCTTGCAAATTAGAATCGCTCCCCACGCTACGTCACGGCACAACAGACCCCGTCTGGCTCGTTCACGAAACCGTGCTAGGTCAGGCAAATAAAGCAGAAGTTGGGAAATAAGTGAACGCGAAACTGCTGGAGCAGAAGGAGGAGGGGGTAAAAAAAAAGAGAGAAAGAAAACACGGCCGTTCCCAAGACGCGCCTCCGCATCGGCCCAGGCTGAGCCGGTGAGCAGCGACGCTACACTTGGAACTTGCCGAAGCCTTTGAAGTTAATTAGACCCTGCCATGTTCAATGTGCGTGAGGTATTTAACGGAGGAGATCAATAGCAGCGGGGAGCATCGCGGCTTTTTGGGCCGAGGAACATGAGACCCATTCGAGATGAGCTCCTTTTTTTGTGCGCGGAGACTCATAGAAGTCAAGTCTCATGTGCCCAGGACATATAATTAGTAACTGTGGCACTCACCAGAGCTGTTTTGACACACATTGCCGCTAATAATACTGGATATGTGCATGATGGTGCATCCTCTTCTGTGCACATCTTGAAGCCATATTTTGCCACTGGGCGAGTGGGCATATTCATTGAAAAGATCAAAGGGTTTCACTCTGCTTACAAATTCAACATACCTTCTTTTTACAGAGCGAAAAAAATAATATGTTTACCCAGTGCTGACGGGTTTTGAAACAACAACACGGACAGAAAATAAACAAGATGAGCTTATTACATATTTTTTTCATCACTGGCCCTTCAAAAATAAAAAGCCGAAATGCTGTATTTCAAAAAGGCACACCTCTTGAAAACAAACCTTCCCCCCTAAAACACAGACAATACAAACACACATTTGTTTTCAAAGACAGAGATATAAAGAGGAGGAATCAGGATGGAGACTGTGCGGGCGTAGTCACTGGGTAGAGCGCGTGTGTGTGTGTGTGTGTGTGTGTGTGTGTGTGTGTGTGTGTGTGGGTGGAGTAGGGTGGAGTTTATGCAGGGGGATCTGTCTTCATCAGGCCACTGCACAGGACCCGGGAACAGCCTGTACATAATGTGTGTGTGTGTGTGTGTGTGTGTGTGCCTGTACATAATGTCCAGCTAAGATTGATGGCGCGCACACCAGGGATGGCCAACTTAGTGCAAGTCACTGAATAGGGCATGGAATCAAGAGTGTGTGTTTGTGTGTGTGTGTGTGTGTGTGTGTGTGTGTGTGTGTGTGTGTGTGTGTGTGTGTGTGCGTGCGTGCGTGTGCGTGTGCCGTTGTGTATGAGGGGGAAAAAAGATATGTTTCCAACACCGTATCTAATTTGCAGAGAATAATCATAAGCTAAGTGATGCCTGCACACTTCACTTAGAGACAGTCAGACACATCACATCTCACTCCCCCTCTCTGAACTTCACCATCGCCAAGACACAATTTACCAACATCATACAAAGATCTGACACAACGGTCTTATGTTGGTCGCTATATCTGAGCCATCATAGCAGTGGATTGCCGTTGCTGTGTTCTACAGAGCAGTCTGTACCAATCCATATGTTCATTCATCCAATCAGACTCATATCTATCCATCCAGTATCCACCAGGGCTTGCTGTTTGGAGGGTTGTTCTTTTCAAGACTGACAAGCACCGCATGAAATTACAATTAAATAACTGGTGCAAACTCATACTCTCTCTCTCTCTCTCTCTCTCTCTCTCTCACTCTCTCTCTTTCTTCCCTTGCTCCTTACACGGTATTCCTCTGCCAATTCCTATATAAAAATAGAAAGAAAAAAGAAAAGCTAACCTCATCTGGCTTTATTCTGACTGCTCTAAGAGGACTACTCTCATGTGATGGAAGATACTCTATATACCAATATGCCATGTATGCCAGTGCAAACAGCATATAACCCTGTTTACTGAAAGTACATTGGTGAAGTGGGTTAAATCTGATCTACACTATATACTGCATTGAACTTGGTTAGCTATTTGCTTGATTGATTATCGGCTGATGAACACCGCAAGCTCTTGGTGTCCTGCTACGATCAGTAATAGTTTCAGAGTCTACTGACGTTACTACTTTGCTGTTCAACCAAGTCGGCAGTTTGAATATTTACAGCATCACAGAGTTGTATGATCATAATTCTATATCGCTTACCACTGTTACCATGTAAACCTCAAAAATCATAAGAAGCGGCCCACAAACTCGCTCATGCCATATTAGCACACAAAGGACGCTTTGCTTAAATCCTCTGTGTAAAATAAGTGATACACTGGCACATCAGTCGCTTGAGGGAAGGAGGACGGGAAGCAGGTTTAATTCGCGTCATTAACGGACCCGACCCAGCTCGATATACGAGAGGGCAGCCATGAACTTTTGAGGATACGGAGTTCTTACTCTTGGCTGCAAAAAAAAGCGCTATTCACATCCGCTTCCGACCACTTTAGAAGGAGATGTGCCGGAACATCTGTGACCGAGGATCAAGGAGCAGCTTTCTGCGGGGAAACCCTGGCAGCGGTTTTCCATTTCCATTCCCAACCATGAACTTTCATCATATCACATCCTACAGCGATGTTTTAAATGTGTAAACTCCGGGAGAATTTTAGCCTGTGAAGCGCACGTAGAGTGATTCATTTTAAAACGAAGGAACACAGCTAAAGAGTCTTTCTTTGCCTATTTTTCAACAATAAACTAAGAGTAACACCTTAATTAAATCACATTTCATGATGTGACAATTCATAATGTGAACCCCTTTTCTTAGCAGAACTGGTTTGCCTATCTGCTGCTGAGTTAAACGTGTCCACTACTGGACGCGCTGTTTTTGTGGAAAAAGTAAAAAGATACTGTCGTCATTCAATACTCACTGTCATCTTACTCGTTCCTATTAATCAACCTTAGCCCTCGGAATAAATTGTCAAATACGTGAAAAAAAATAGTTATCATCAGGCTGTTATACATATATGAGACTAAATCGTTCCTTATTGACAACGCAGAGACACGCTTTACTCTTTTTAGAGTTCAATGACAACCAAATTCTTGTCGGTGCGCACACCCAACTTAAAGTGCCGTATGCATGTAGTATTCGCAATAGATTTGCGGCATCCAACTCGGTGACGATAAAGTCCATCCGTAGTCTGTCTCATCATCGACGTTGAGTAGTGTCCGCTTTTCGTTTGTGTTTTAAATGATTTCGAGTTATTTAGGCGCGTTCTGTTTTCTGTTGGAGCCTGTTATGAATATAGTCGCACTCGTTTGTTTCGTGGGCAGGTCCTCGCGCCCGTGCATAATAGTGCATTTATAAAACCAAAAGGGTGTACCTACCTCACTCATGTTTCTTTTTTTGCTGTGGTGCCGGAGACACAGGGATTTTCCAACGCCTATCAGGAGTTAACAGTCGTGTATTTCACAGTGCCTGACCATCAACGGGGAAGCTTTATAAAGTGTTAAGACCAACTCCTCAATGGCATCACGTTCCCACTAAACCAATAGGAGAGAGCCGTCGGCAAATTTGGCTCTCCAAGTCACCACCCTTCTCTTTAAAATATTCATAGACTCTCACTTATCCCTTTTCATCGCGTTTTAAACCCCCTCTGCCTTATTTTGGCATTGCAATTTCTGTTTAGAACATAATCTATGTGGACTTTATTCGGCTTCGTGAGGCGCAAATGTCACTATTTTGCTATTGCAACAAACCGTGGTTACACCCATTGAGCAAACTCCATTGATATCCAACTTGTTCTTGCTCCTAAGCATATGCCAATTTCCATTGAAATATGTATCAGGAATATGAAATGCGTGTCTAGAATCGTGGGGGGAAGCCCCTATTTTTTAAACTGGCTTCACTCTCGCACACGGAGGGTTGCTCAGTGTTTCGCCCGCACAGTAAGCTTGCCGTCGAAATATTATGATTAATGGCGCAACTGATTCTCGTGGTCTCAGATCTACTACGATGCTTAGTAACGTGCTACGCGCTACAAGAAGGCAATTAGATCACGGATGAACTCATCATTAAATGTTGTAAATTGCAGAGTAAGTCTGAATTTGAGTGGCATAACGGCTCTGGCTTTCTTTCCCTTGAAACACTGCGTAAATTGATGAGGTTTTTTGTTACCCCCTACTTGCTGACAGAAGTAATTCTCTCCCTCTAGTTCTCTCTCTTCAGATGTCATTTTCCTGTAGGTGTAATGGTTTTTTTGACAGCAGAATTGGGGGAGGGGGGGGGGGGGTCAAAAAGGGGTAGTCTTCAAAACATCAGCAATCTTGAAAAGAGAGAGGTTCGATGGGCCAGGGAAACCAAATGTTTAAAAAAGGAAACCATTTGAAGTCAGT
>NC_137928.1:4335352-4347852 GCF_963457725.1 Sprattus sprattus
TCCTGTGCAGCAGTATGCAAGCGAGGCCGTTTCCACCAGCGGTCTGCGGTGTCAAACTAGGGTCCATCCATGGGGTCAGGAGGGCCTGCGGGACGTTCTCTTGTTTCCCATGATGCAGCAGTGGGGAGCGAGTCCTGCCGCGTGTCTCGCTACATCAGCTAGCGCGCTATAAGACAGCGGCAGCGCTGGGAAGACACATGCAGCGAGCAGCGCCGCAGCCTCCCAGAGACAGAGCTATTTTAAGGCTCTCTCTCTCTCTCTCTGCAGCGCTCCCTGTTTCTCTCACTCCATTATCTCTCTATGCTCCTTTCACACTGCATCTCTCTCTGTCTCTCTCTCACACACACACACACACACACACACACACACGCACACACACACTCTAGTTCACCGATTCTCTTGCACTCTGTCTTTTTTCCTCTCGCTCTGCATTTCTCTGCTTCTCTCCATCTCTTTTCTATCTCTGCTTTTCTCCAGCCCCCTTTCTTTCTCTCCTTTTCTCCATCTCCCTTTCTTTCTCTGCATTTCTCCATCTCCCTTTCTTTCTCTCCTTTTCTCCATCTCTCGTTCTCTCTCTGCTTCTCTCCATCTCTCTTTCTTTCTCTCCTTTTCTCCATCTCTCTTTCTTTCTCTCCTTTTCTCCATCTCTCTATTCTATATCTGCTTCTCTCCATCTCTCTTTCTATCTCTGCTTCTCTCCATCTCTCTTTCTATCTCTCCTTTTCTCCATTTCTCTTTCTTTCTATGATTCTATCCACCTCTCTGTTTTCCTCTGCTCCACTTACACACTTATTTCTCTCTTTGATATTGCTCTCTCCACATCGCTCTTCTCCTGTCTTTCTGTCTCCCTATCTCCCTCTCCTCAGTCTGACCAACACCCCCCACCCCCTCACCCTACCACCTCACCCCACTCCCACCACCCTCTTTTATTGCCCCGTTTACCCCCACCACCCAATCACAATGCTCACTTGGTGAAGCGGTTCCGGCCGCGTCGCCTCTCCAGAACTCTCTGTGTCACCGCGAGTGGAAGTGATTGCCTTAACAACTGCCTTGCCCGCCCGCCCGCTCGCCACCCCCTTAATGAGAGGCGAGATCCGGTTTCCCTTCCACATCAAACGCTTCTCCCCGGCCAACTTAAGAGGAAGCGTTCTTACAGTAATAGGATGCATGTGAATGCCCAAACGCCACGGCGTCCAGGCACAGATAACAAGCGCTGATGTCTCTGAAACATCAGTGGCGGATAATCAGCCTTAGCCTTCCACATTCAGAGTCAATGAGGCCCTAGCGTAGCACGGCCCAGCTACTGATGCACAGGGATTGGGACATTACATATTCACCTCATAACAAGCTTGAGTCACACGTATTCACTTCATAAACCGCTGAATAGAAAATAAATGAGCTGTCCTGTGAGATGAGACATCATTAAAAAGGTAATAGTGATAGCTGTGCTCGTCATGTAAATTAATAGAGTTGATGCACAATCACTTTCCGAATGAACTAGAAAAGTCCTTTGTTGTTTTGGATGTTATAAATACATTACTTGGCCGCAGATGCAGCGGTCGATATATTTCTGAGTAGTTTGCATGATAGTTTGGGCCTTCATAGTCTCTGTTTACACTTTCGTTAACCTTTAAAAACACATTCTTAAATCCCCTCTCTCAAAACAAACCCACTTATTTTGTGCATAGTAATCTGCCGTGAAGAATTGGATTTTGTTTTCAGAATAATACTTCAGCCTCTATGGTCTAGTTTGCGGTGGGTAAACCTATTGAAACGCTATTCAAATTTCGAATAAAAAATCTAAGCGTAGGAACTTTTATAACTGCCACCCAGCCAGTGAAAAAAAAAGGCTCACTTCACGGTGTGTTTAGACACATTCCACCCAGGGTTTCATAATAAAACACCACTATCAGCTGTTTGTGCCTTCAACCGAAAATAAAATATCTACTGTACCTCCCCTCTACTGAACAGACAGCCATCGCACACACATCCACGTAACCGGCAGAAAGTCATGATAAATCAACCTGTGCCCACAGAGGGACCTAATGCAAAATTGAACACGATAGCAGGCAGAAATAGCTTCCTTTTGTCTCAGAGAGGGTTGGCGTACCTTAAGGACCCTTTTAGTCGCACGGTCTTAGCACAGCCAGAGAGGCGGAGAGCCATGAGAAGTGTGTGTGTGTGTGTGTGTGTGTGTGTGTGTGTGTGTGTGTGTGTGTGTGTCTGTGTCTGTGTGTGTGTCTCTCAGAGCCATGAGAAGGGTGAGTGTGTGTGTGTGTGTGTGTGTGTCTCTCATAGCCATGAGAAGTGTGTGTGTGTGTGTGTGTGTGTGTCTCTCAGACCCATGAGAAGGGTGTGTGTGCGTGTGTGTGTGTCTCAGAGCCATGAGAAGGGTGAGTGTGTGTGTGTGTGTGTGTCTCAGCGCCATGAGAAGTGTTCTCTAAAAGAGTAGATGGCGCTGTGTAGCAAATGCATTTAGAGCCCCCTTAAGAGTTCCCGGTTGTACATTTTTAATGTGAGTGTTTTTTTAATTTCACAAATACTGACAGAGTACAGTGTGTATGGGTGAGGTCACAAAAGGTCACGAGGAGATGGACCCAGTCACGTGAGATAGGACTGAAATGAAAGCCCCGTAAAATCAATAATAATAGAATAATAATTGTCCGACTTTAATCGCACAAGCGACACACTGCACACGTGACTACATGGATGCGACACAGGACACACACACACACACGCACACCCAAGCCAGAAGTAGTTTGTGAATTTATCTGCATTTATCCCATCCCGGACTGTCCTTCCTCCAGGACCCCGCAGGAGCAGTGGGCAGCCTTTAGGCGCCCGGGGACCAGGTGAGGTGAACCGTCTGTCTTGGTCAGGGGCCGACGAAGAGAATGATCTCTTCATGTCTTCATAACACCATTCACTCATATTGATTTTTATTGACTAATCCATTTTGTTGTTCTTCCATCAATTTACACTCATACAAACTTGACTGTTTCTGATATACATTCGTTCATCGATTTACTTATTCACTCAACAACAGTTTGCTGTAAACTGATTTGTTATAGGAGCCTGGTTTCTTAAATCTATAACTTTACGTGAGTAGTCACTTCGATCCTTATATTAAAACAAAAACAAAAGATCATAAATCAGTAGGTCCCTTTCAAACACATGTTTAGATTGGGGTTGTGGATGATTATTACCTGCTGCTGAATGAGATGAAGTGTGTGTGTGTGTGTGTGTGTGTGTGTGTGTGTGTGTGTGTGTGTGTGTGTGTGTGTGTGTGTGTGTGTGTGAGTGTGTGTTCCCCATTATGTGGTGCTGCTGTTTCTCGCTAGCGACACACAGAGAGAGAGAGTAACAAAGGGAAATTGACAGCCTGTTTGACATGCAATTACGGAGCTAAAACAACAGCCGTGGGTTTTGTCGAATTTTGATTAGTTTTTTAAAAGGACTTGCCCCAAATTACATCCAAAATCAAACAAAGGTAATATCGAGGTGACAAGTGAAAAAGTCCCAGAGTGTCGGTATCGCATTGCCTTCTGGGAAACGTAGGCCTTTTCTGTTACTTTACTTTGACTTTATATAGGCTTTGTGCCAGAATACCATCCACATTAACTGGATGCTGATTGCATTCAACTACACCTAAATCTATTGTAAACAAGCGAGTGTGAGATTGTGGCTAGCAGCATTTACAAGCCGTTTCATCAATGGATTTTTCATTCGCATGTATTTGTTTCCAGGGCCTCACTTGTGTGGAGCACTGCATCCAATCACCTGAGCTGAATCGAAAAACCTCATTGGAAGCAGCAGTGTTTTTTTTTTTGCAGTCCATGGCGTACCGAAGCGAAAGGGAGGGAGAGAGAGCGCAATAACAAAGGACTGCTGAGGGATGTCCCAGAGAGACACACACACACAGACACACACACACACACAGACACACAGACACACACACACACACACACACACACAGACACTCAAACACACACACACAGACACACACACACACACACACACACACACACACACACACACACACAGACACTCAAACACACACACACACACACACACACACACACACACACACTCACACACACACTCACAATGTCCCAGAGAGACCACCACCATGTGCTGCGGGATCCGAGCTGCTAGTCAACAGGACGAGATGAAAGGGAAACCAAGCCCCGTGTTTAATTACAGCGCGGCTCGCTCGAGAGAACGTCGGAGCTCCTCGGCCATCCCAATTACCGCATTCAGAACCTGCTCTGGCAGATTACTTTAAGCTGGTTTGTAAAGGAGTGTGTGTGTGAGTGTGTGTGTGTGTGTGTGTGTGTGTGTGTGTGTGTGTGTGTGTGTGTTTGTAAAGGAGTGTGAAACTGCTGAGGGAAGCAGAGAGCGCCCAGGCCTGTGCGCGGAGCCACTCTGAGTGGGAGGGCTAAATTACTCGTGGCGTATCAATAGCCATTAGCAGAAAGCCATTAACCGTCGCTCGCTTCTCTCCGCCGTCGTCTTGACAATCGCATGTCCGCAGCGCGGGAGAACAACTGCAGAGGTGCAAGATAATACGCAGAGTTTCGCATGTTCATGTTTTTCACCGCCTTAAAGCCTGCATCGTCTGCAGAATGGGAATGTGAAGGTTTTTTGCGGCTTATTAGCGTCTCCAGGCCATCAATCCTCTTGTAATTCGTTCATTAGTTTTTGTCATTTACTTATCTATTCATCCATTCACTCGTTTATTTCTTCACTCGCTCCCTCACTCACTCACTCACAGTCATTAACTTATTCATTCGTCCACTCAATCATGACTCGTTACTGTGTTGTTGACATATATGGGTTCACCCCTACGTCCATGGAGGACACACTCTTGTGATTTCATGGTGATGTCAGGGCACCACGGGAGCACAGAGGCCTTGGCTCACCTAATGCATATGTGTGTGTGTGTGTGTGTGTGTGTGTGTGTGTGTGTGTGTGTGAGTGTGTGTGTGTGTGTGAGTGTGTGTGTGTGTGTGTGTGTGTGTGTGTGAGTGTGTGAGTGTGTGTATGTGTGTGTGTGTGTGTGCGTGTGTGTGTGTGTGTTTGTGTGTGTGTGTGAGTGTGTGTGTGTGTGTGTGTGTGTGTGTGTATGTGTGTGTGTGTGTGTGTGTGTGTGTGTGTGTGTGTGTGTGTGTGTGTGTGTGAGTGTGTGTGTGTGTGTGTGTGTGTGTGTGTGTGCGTGTGTGTGTGTGTAGGCCAGAGGGGGCTCACCTAATGCATGCAAATTGGCCATTTAGCTGTGTGCACATAGCAGTGAGCGCTGAGCTGACGAGCTCCAGAGGTCTGGCTCCACACCCCCCCGAGGTCCTAATGGCCATAAATGGTATGAAGTCAGGGTCTCCTCTAAGGAAGCGTGTGTGTGTGTGTGTGTGTGTGTGTGTGTGTGTGTGTGTGTGTGCGTGAAGTCAGGGTCTCCTCCCGTAACAGACCCTGCAGCCGGGCAGACCCCTGAGAAGAACCCCAGGAGAGGCCCTCGCAGAGGTGAGAAGGTCCAGTTGGAGAGTATATACACACACACACTTAAACTCTCACACACACACACACACACACACACACACACGCTTCCTCAGAGGTTACAGTTGGAGAGTATATACACACACACACACACTTAAACTCACACACACACACACACACACACTTAAACTCACACACACACACACACACACACACACACACACACACACACGCTTCCTCAGAGGTTAAAGTTGGAGAGTATATATACACACACACACACTTAAACTCACACACACACACACACACACACACACACGCATGAAATCAGGCTTCCTCAGAGGTTATGCCATTTCAATCGAGCGCAACACTGACTAATTTTACCCTTCGCTGCTCCATCGACTGAAGAGGCCTGTTGATTAGCGGCAGCAGCTGATGAAGAGCTTTTGAAATAATAATAATTAAAACGAAAAACGGTGTGCTCTTTGCCCTCCGTTACCTTATTTGTACTGGCGCGTGTTTTTTTCACGTCTGCAGTTTCTGCCAGGGTTAGTCTTGGTAGCGAGCCAGTGGCCGTTTCAGGGCTTATTTTTCAATTAGCATTCACAGCACATCACAGGGATCTTTTTATTGAGCAATTGCAGAGGAAAAAAGTATTGAAGTGCCATCAAAGTAAAAATGTTGGATAGCTCGGTGTTGCCGGGGTACGGAGTTATATTTAGAAATTCATTTGAAAAGTAATCGCTGAGGCAGATTTGGGGCTAAAGTGTAACACAAGCAGAAGGCTTTACGCACTTAACAGAGTTTGGCTCCAACAAACGTGATCAGGGGGAGACCAGACCAGACCCCAGTCCTGTACTTTACAGTCGACCACACCATATGCTCCTCCATCCAGCAGATACAACACGGAGAATGGGCACTACAGTCCTGTACGTTACAGTCGACCACACCATATGCTCCTCCATCCAGCAGATACAACACGGAGAATGGACACTACAGTCCTGTACGTTACAGTCGACCACACCGTATGCTCCTCCATCCAGCAGAAACAACATGGAGAATGGACACTACAGTTCTCTAAGTTACAGTCGACCACACCATATGCTCCTCCATCCAGCAGATACAACATGGACAATGGACACTACAGTCCTGTACGTTACAGTCGACCACACCATATGCTCCTCCATCCAGCAGTTGCAACATGGACAATGGACACTACAGTCCTGTACGTTACAGTCGTCCACACCATATGCTCCTCCATCCAGCAGATACAACATGGACAATGGACACTACAGTCCTGTACTTTACAGTCGACCACACCATATGCTCCTCCATCCAGCAGATACAACATGGACAATGGACACTACAGTCCTGTACGTTACAGTCGACCACACCATATGCTCCTCCATCCAGCAGATACAACATGGACAATGGACACTACAGTCCTGTACTTTACAGTCGTCCACACCATATGCTCCTCCATCCAGCAGATACAACATGGACAATGGACACTACAGTCCTGTACTTTACAGTCGACCACACCATATGCTCCTTCATCCAGCAGATACAACATGGACAATGGACACTACAGTCCTGTACGTTACAGTCGACCACACCATATGCTCCTCCATCCAGCAGATACAGCATGGACAATGGACACTACAGTCCTGTACGTTACAGTCGACCACACCATATGCTCCTTCATCGAGCAGTTGCAACATGGAGAATGGACACTACAGTTCTCTAAGTTACAGTCGACCACACCATATGCTCCTCCATCCAGCAGATACAACATGGACAATGGACACTACAGTCCTGTACGTTACAGTCGACCACACCATATGCTCCTTCATCGAGCAGTTGCAACATGGAGAATGGACACTACAGTTCTCTAAGTTACAGTCGACCACACCATATGCTCCTCCATCCAGCAGATACAACATGGACAATGGACACTACAGTCCTGTACGTTACAGTCGTCCACACCATATGCTCCTTCATCGAGCAGTTGCAACATGGAGAATGGACACTACAGTCCTGTATGTTACAGTCGTCCACACCATATGCTCCAGCATCCAGCAGATACAACATGGAGAATGGACACTACATGTGAAGCAACTCTGTATTTCTGTTTCCTCCACACATCCTTAAAGTACCAACTCTCAAACAAGTCTAGTCAGCCAAGCTCAAGCGTAATTATGTATTATTATAATATATAGTTATTATTTATTATTATTATATTTTTTCACACTAATAATAATAAACACGTTCAGACAGCCCACCAGATATCCACCCTGGTGCGTGATCCTTAGGGAACATCAGCCAAGAGTTTGGTGAAAGGTGATGGGTCATGCTTCTTAGCCTTCCACATTCAGAATCATTGAGGCCCTAGCGTAGCACGGCCCAGCTACTGATGCACAGGGCTGGGACATTACATATTCACCTCATAACAAGCTTGAGCCACACGTATTCACTTCATAAACCGCTGAATAGAAAATAAATGAGCTGTCCTGTGAGATGAGACATCATTAAAAATGTAATAGTGAAAGCTGTGCTCGTCATGTAAATTAATAGAGTTGATGCACAATCACTTTCCTTGAAATCCAGTGTACATACTTTAGAAATAAAGAATATGTTGTTACAGTGTACGTACTTTAGGAATAAAGAATATGTTGTTACAGTGTACGTACTTTAGATATAAAGAATATGTTGTTACAGTGTACATACTTTAGAAATAAAGAAAATCTTGTACTTCCCATGTAAGTAATCATCATTGCATTCCACTAACTTTAACCCTGAATCAAACCGTCATCTTTACTCCAAGTGCATCTTGCAACAATATGTACTATGTTAAAAAAGGCATGGTTCCTATACATTCATTAAGCCCAAGTACAGAGTATATAAGGGCACTTAATATCTAGAGGAATCAGATGATTCATTTTCCAAGAATAACCCTTCTTCTTACTCACTATAGCAAAATAGACTTTCTCTGCTGGCCAGAGACCCGGTATAAGCAACAAAAGCCTTCTTTCTCCGTTGGCTTAATGCATAATAATATACTGCAGATACACACACACAGAGATACACGCACACAAGACATAATATACACTGTGTCTGAACTTACAATTACTTTCTCTCACACACACACACACACACACACACACACACACACACACCTGCAGATACACACACTCACAGATACAATAACTTTCCTGTTTGTGCACTGCTGTTAGTCTGAACTAAGATGATGAATCGTAAATAAATAAATAAACAAAATAAATGTTCAAAAGCAGCTTTGCCTCCTGATAAGACTGAACCAGATATAACTTCAGTGTTTTGGTTCACCTTGGAAAACATCTCTCTGTAATACCCTCTTTATTCGCTGAGCTAGAAAAATAAAGTCGAACCCTTGAAGTAAACACACATTCCGTGTGTCTGTCTCTGCGTCTCGTACTGAGTGCATAAGTTCCTTTCATGACCTGAGCCAGCCAGTCCATCGCATCTGTTCTCGTGTTGAAGACAGGAACTTTTAAGACACAGACTATGAAGGTTCTTGTTAGGAGAAATTAAATTACGGCCGGCACTCTGCCAAATAAAAGATCTATATATAGGACCTAATCTAATCCCGCTCTACGATACATAATTCCCCCTGGTAGGTACGGGTGTGTGTGTGTGTGTGTGTGTGTGTGTGTGTGTGTGTGTGTGTGTGTGTGTGTGTGTGTGTGTGTGTGTAATTCCCCCTGGTAGGTACGGGTAATTGAGTAAGGTGTTGCCCCGCTGATTATAGGAGTTTCTACAGGGCTTCCATCCACTTAGGGACTCCAACCCCCCCCCCCCCCCCCATACACACACACACACACACCCCACACCCCCGAACCCACCCAGCCAAAGAAGAGAGAAATTAAATTCTGCCCCATCTCTGATGAGTAAGAGACACACACACACACACACACACACACTCTGATGAGTAAGAGGGGGGCTTTAGTTTTGCTTTTTATTTGCTTTGAAGCACAGGAGGGTGTTTTCTCAAGACCGTAAACACACGGTGTGGCCTAAGCCTATCCTCAAGCGGCGTGAGATTATATCAGTGGGCTTTTCCTGTGATAGCTCTTCTCCTGAAGGTCCTTCTGCTCAGCTCAGTAAACACATACACACACACACACACACACACACACACACACACACACACACACACACACACACACAAAGATGCACAAGCACACAGATAAACAGACACACACACACACACACACACACACACACACATACACAGAAGTAATGATGAAAGACTACTTCAGACAGACACACACATCACACACAAACACACACACACACACCTGCAGATACACAAACACACAGATATACACAAACACACAGATATACACAAACACACAGAGATACTCAAACACACACAGATTCACAAACACACAGAGATATACACACACAGAAGCAGTCAGATGAAAGACTACATGAGAGAGTTCAGGACAGCAAAAAAAAAGTCTTATGCCAGTGGCTTTTCACAGACTGGGGTACATCTCTATTATCTTTCTGGTGTCGAACTGTATTTGCTGTTGTTGAAAAAAAACCCATGAAGGGAGCTGAACCGTTTTTGCAGTAAAATTCACTTGACACAAGAAAGCCAAAGAGCTCTGATCGCAAAACTACCAGCCTTAACCAAGATGGGGTTTCTTTTATTGTATGTTTTTAATGGACACTTTTTTAGCACTGGTGTCATTGTTGCTATAGATTTTAGTTATGGGTTTTTACTCAATATAACGGGGCACTGACATTCACCGGGGCGACAGTGGTACAGGAGGTAGAGAAGTCGTTTAGTAATCAGAAGGTTGCTCGTTTGATTCCCTGTCGAAGCGTCCTTGAGCAAGACACTGTGCAGTGTGCCATCAATGTATAATGTATATATATCCTTGTAAGTCGCTTTGGATAAAAGCGTCTGCTAAATGATGAAATGTAAAAGAAATGCACAGTTGTGAATATGATACGTCAGGCATACTATGGCAGTGTGTGTCTGCCAAGTTCTTTGCCATCTCCTAAGTCATAATTCACATCATGCAGTGGTGTTATTTAGCATCACACCACAGGGATGAAGCACTCTTTTTCGATTGGATGGCAGATATCCAATTTGTTTCAAACAAAAGCATGAAAATGATGTGCTTAGAACACCACATGCCTAAATGGTAGGGGTCTGATGGTGGCCTTCCAGGTGTCCCAATTTCCAAAAGTAATGGAGTTTGTGGAGAGAACTCTTTAACTCAGATAAAAAATTAAAAAAAGTTCAAAGCTGATGTAGGACTGGGCACTTTTGCTTGCAAGAATGCCAGCAAACTTAGACTCCAACAGACTTAGACTGTACTTGTGTCCTGATTGGATGGCAGCAGCTTATTGCAAGTTTAACCGTCCAATTCTGTGATTGGTCTACTCTTCCTCTGGTCTCCTCTGAGAGAACCCATCTCTGAGGACAGCAGGAACTTCAGTAGAATCTAGTGAGTTCAACTGTTTCTAATGAATAATGGACACTGTCACTCACGACACAGCCTAGGCACTGCCCCTTTCCCTCTCCCTCTCCCTCTCCCTCTCACTCTCTCTCTCTCTCTCTCTCTCCCTCTCTCTCTCTCTCCCTCTCCCTCTCACTCTCCCTCTCCCTCTCTCTCTCCCTCTCCCTGCCTGAGATCCAACACACACACAATACAACCCACGGATGGGGCCTGTCAAACTAATGACTGGACGAGCTGTTACCCCCTCAAATGCCCCCACACACACACACACACACACACACACACACACACACACACATGCTTTTGGCTTGTGGGTGCCAGCTGAACAGATGGAAATTGCCTCAGTGATAAAGCGACCCGGATTCTGCACGGTTCTGGTCCAGACTTGGCCCAGTGTTGGTACGGCTTCGGGCCAGAGAGAGCTGCTCGCTGATTGGCCACGCATATGGAAGCAGCCTGGTAGATGTGCACTGTACAGCTTTGTGGCATTCACTGAGTGGCTGACCGGCTGAAGTGAACGGTCACTGAACCCGGTCAACATGACAGCAAGGTTCAGGAGAAAGCAGATGGTGAGCAGAGAATGGAATTGTAGAATTATAGAAGTATTCTAGAATTTGGCTAACAGATGATGAATCAAATAAAAAAACATCTCTTTGAGAACTTGGGAAATATTAATCCAGGTAGTGCCTTACAGAACTGTCTGTATTCCATTTTTTTTACCTCCTCAAGTTACTCTGTACATTTGATCCACTGATTTGATTGATGTGTTGGTGTTATACTGGTTTGGTGTAAATTCTCACCTTGAAGTGGTAACATACCTTTATCCAAGAATGAATCCAGGAATTGACAATGGATTTCTTTCTGCCTTTTTGACTGTATTAAAGTTAGAGTTAGAGTTAGTGTGTGTGCTTGTGTGTCTTTGTGTGTGTGTGTGTGTGTGTGTGTGTGTGTGTGTGTGTGTGTGTGTGTGTGTGTGTGTGTGTGAAAGAGAGCTGTGGCACCCGTTTCAGTGACTCTGAGGGGTCAGGTCCGTGTCGGCAGTCAGCAACGCTCACTGGGTACCTTGTGAATCTAAAAATCCTTCTTCCGACGTCTCTCCTCTGTGTGTGTGTGTGTGTGTGTGTGTGTGTGTGTGTGTGAGTGAGTGTGTGTGTGAGTGAGTGTGTGTGTGTGAGAGAGTTCCATTCAGGGGGAAAAGTCTATTATAACCCTGACACATGATCAGCTCAGAGGGAACGTCTTCCATTTGATTTCAAATAAACGCGCGGAGATTGGCTTATATTTACATTTTAATAGGCGAGAGAGTGTTCCTGCGAAAGCTACCGTGATTCACCCAGCTATCCCGAAAGGCCTCTCCTTCTAAAGGATTGTTCGTCGTCGTCGGGCACAGAATGATCTTTCTGCAGTCTGCCGGCGTGAACGCTAATTCCGAGTAGCTTATCGGGGATCCGCAGTGCAAACACCCAGAGTTGAGACGTTTTCACCCAGAAGAAATTAGGC
>NC_137928.1:4352852-4360352 GCF_963457725.1 Sprattus sprattus
GTTTCAAAGCTCTCAGATATTGTGTTCTCAACCTCCATCAGTTTATATGTCTGCACTCCCATACGGCCAGGCTATAGTTTAGATATTTTTTAGTTTTGAGGTGTATAACAATATCTACAGCGGGTAAAATAAGTATTGAACACGTCACCATTTTTCTCAGTAAATATATTTCCAAAGGTGGTATTGACATGAAATTTTCACCAGATGTTTGTAACAACCCAGGTAATCCAAACATACAAAGAAACCAAAACAATTTAGTTCAGAAATTAAGTTATGTCTAATAATATGAAATGACACAGGAAAAAAGTATTGAACACGCTTACTGATATTTATTGAATACTTTGTACAAAAGCCTTTGACAGCTTCAAGACGCTTCCTGTATGGAGAAACTACTTGTATGCATTGCTCAGATGTGAGTTTGACCCATTCTTCAACACAAAAAGGCTTCAATTCTTGAAAGTTCCCTGGGCCTCTTCTATGAACTCTGATCTTCAGTTCTTTCCGTAGATTTTCAATTGGATTCAAGTCAGGTGATTGGTTTGGCCATTCTAGCAGCTTTATTTTCTTTCTCTGAAACCAATTGAGAGTTTCCTTGGCTGTTCATTGTCTTGCTGAAATGTCCACCCTCGTTACATCTTCATCATCCTGGTAGATGGCAGCAGATTTTAATTAAGAATGTCTTGATACATTTTTTCCATTCATCCTTGCTTCAATTGTGTGACATTTGCCAGTACCATATGCTGAAAAGCAGTCCCACACCATGATGTTCCCACCTTCAAACTTCACTGTTGGGATGATGTGCAGTGCCATGTCTCCTACAAACATGGTGTGCATTATGTCATCCAAAGAGTTCAATTTTGCTCTCATCTGACCAGAGCATATTCTCCCAGTATTTCACAGGCTTGTCCAAATTTCGTGCTGCGAACTTTAAACGAGCTTCAACATGCTTTTTCTTCAGCAATGGAGTCTTATGTGGAGAGCGTGCATACAGGCCATGGGGGTTGAGTGCATTACTTATTGTTTTCTTTTAAACAACTGTACCTGCAAATTCCAGGTCTTACTGAAGCTCTCCACGAGTGGTCCTTGGCTCTTTGACAACTCTTCTGATAATTCTTTTCACTCCTCTGTCAGAAATCTTGCGAGGAGCACCTGGTCGTGGCCAGTTTATGGTGAAATGATGTTCTTTCCACTTCCAGATTATGGCCCGAAACAGTGCTCACTGGAATATTCAGAAGTTTAGAAATGCATCTGTAACCAATGCCATGAGTATGTCTTGCAACAATAAGGTTGCAAAGGTCTTGAGAGAGCTCTTTGCTTTTACCAATCATGAGTTGCTTCTTATGTGACACCTTGGTAATGAGACACCTTTTTAAAGGCCATCAGTTGGGATATTAATTTGCACTGACTAGGGGCCAGATTGCCTTCTAATTACTGAAAGATTCCAGCAGTTTTTTTGGCTTTTCATGCCTTTTTGCACCTCCCTTTCTTCATGTGTTCAATACTTTTTTCCTGTGTTATTTCACATTAATACACATTACTTCATTTCTGAATGTTTTTGTTTTTTTTCTTTGTATGTATGGATTACTTGGGTTGTTACCAACATGTGGTGACAATTTCATGACAATAGCGCCTTTGGAAATATATTAACTGAGAAAAATGGCGACGTGTTCAATACTTATTTCACCCGCTGTATCAAATTAACCATTTTTGCAGTAAAATATTTATGCAAGAATCTATTTCGTATAGGGGACACCTTAAAAATGTTGGGTTAAGTTCTACCTCCGGTAGGGGTATCTCCAAATTTTGGGGCCATTGTCACTAGCCTAGGGAGAGATGGAGACGAAGAAGAAGAGAAAAATGTAATGTTGGACATCTCAGAAAGAGAGGAGGGGTGAAGAGAGAAAGATAGAGAGGGGTAGTGAAGAAAGAGAGAGATCAAAATACTGAAGGAGAACGGAGGGAAGGAAGAAAGGGACACAGAGAGAGAGAGAGAGAGAGAGAGAGAGAGAGAGAGAAAGGGTAAAAGCGAGAGAAACTGAGGGGGTGTGAATTTTATGGCAGCCGTGCAGGAATCTGGACAGGCTTGCTAAAGTGGGGTGAGCACCCTGAAGCGCTCATAGTCCATCTGACATCCACACACACACACACACACACACACACACACACACACACACACACACACACACACACACACACACACACACACACACACACACACACACACACAGACACACACACACACACATCTGACATCAACACACAGCAGGTGAACACACACACACACATACACACCCACACACACACACACACACACACACACACACACACACACACACACACACATACACACACATCTGACATCAACACACAGCAGGAGAACACACACACACACACACACACACACACACACACACACACACACACATCTGACATCAACACACAGCAGGTGAAATGCATCTCATATTCCACGTGAGTCTCTCCACATGGGGAAGCTAACCCCAGCCTGCCTGGAAAACTGGACACACAAAAAACAGGTTCACGTAATCGGCCTCTCATATCACAACAGCTTTTCTGTGCAGCCTACCAGGGGTGACTTTTATTTATTTATCAGCTGGACACACACACACTCTCACACACACACACACACACAAACACACACACACACACACACACACACACACACACAGAAACACTCTCTCTCTCACACACATTTATCAGCTGGCAGTTTGACGCTTGAGAAGCTCCTCTGAAAAACAGGGTCTGAAAAGCTGAAAGGGGAGAAGGAGGGAAGAGTATCCTTGGTGCACACACACTCTCTCTCACACACACACACACACAAACACACACACTCACACACACACACACACACTCACACACACACATACACACACACACACACACACACTCAAACACACACACACACACACACACACACACACACACACTCAAACACACACACACTCAAACACACACACACACACACACACTCACACACACTCGGACAAAAGAAAATAAACTGCATACCTGTCAAAGGAGGGATTTTTTTTCTTCTGAAAACCATCCTGTCCTTTTGGGGTCAAACGATGGATTGAATAATTGTCTCAGGGGGGTGTTTCTGTTGGTCGAGGGCCAGGGGATCACTTGCCATTTGTTGACATTTAATAAGGAAAAAAAACTTGCTGTAATATTATTGAATCGAATTTAGATGGCTGCCCAGGGATTGTGATGGAGAGCAAGAGAGAGGGAGAGAGAGAGATAGATAGATACAGAGAGAGGAAGATACAGAAAGATAAACAGACAGCAGGTCAGGCTAACTAGCTAAGAGGCACATACGTACAGCAGCCTTGTCTTGACCTGATAAAACCAAACTAATATACTTGACAATAAAATGGTCACAAACCTACGTCTTGTTGCTTTAATTATCTAACTAGCCAGATAAATAATCCTACTTGGTTTCCCCTTTCTTTCCCCTTTGAGAACACACCCAGAAGCTTACTTCAGAAGTTTATTGTGTTTACATTTACAGACGTTGTTTGGCAGAGTGAGGTGTTTACAGTAATGTCTCCCCGCCAATTTGCTCATGACACAGCTTGATGCTCATCATATCCTGCGGTTTCATATTGATGCACAGCCCTGTGTGTGTGTGTGTGTGTGTGTGTGTGTGTGTGTGTGTGTGTGTGTGTGTGTGTGTGTGTGTGTGTGTGTGTGTGTACACGTGCGTCGGTTGGCATTTTCCTGGCCCAAACACTGATACAGCATGTGAGCCTCTCCCTCTCTGCTCCAGTTACATGTCACCTGATACACACACAACGCTTTCTTTTTTTATTGACAATAAACACATCTGTCCTCAAAAATCACAGTCTTCCAATCCGTGTGCAATCCAGACCACTGCCTTCCAGTGTCCAGTACCCAGTAACACGAGGATTACTATTGCTATCGACTCCCAGCACAATGCCGTGATTGACAGACCTGTACACAAGCGGGGGATGGAGCTCGCTGAGGGATGACATCAATATCAGCGCAGGCCGATGGTGAACAATAGTGACGCTGAAAGCATCGGCGGGGAGCACGGCACAGGCCACTGGTGAACAATAGCGATGATGAAAGCATTTCATGGGCGCAGTAAGAGGATCTGTTCGCGCCACTTAATAGATGTCGTGGATTTCACAGGATTGATTTTTCCATTTCATTAAGGCTAGGGCTTTTTGATTGGTGTCTGTAGTTTACGTTTGATGTGTGTTTTTTTTTCTTCTTCTTCTTCTTTGCTTTAGGATTGTTTGTGTTGTGTTGTTCTGTTGTGTTGTGTACCACCTCTTCTCTTCAACTATCAATTAAAGGCCAAAAAGCCAAAAATTAAAAAAAATTAAAAGAAAGAAAAGACAGCTGGAAAGACGAGGTTACCAAGGGGGACTCTGAAGAGCTACTGTACTGTGCACACAATATGGAGATGAAACTCTGAGCTGCTGGAGAAACAACAACAAACTACTACTTTACAAACTACAAATACTTTATTTGGGTAACAGTCACGGCATGAAAACATCGTAAAAATGACATTATATTATAACAAAACAAGTAAATAAAAAATAAGTGGAGAAACCAAACTGTATTGTTATGACTGAGTGGTTCTTCTGTGAGACTGTGTGCATACTATAATAAATAGGTTTCTAGGTCAAACACAAATTATTAAAGTTTAAATGCATGTGTTTCTCTCCATTTCAAGTGATCCTATATACACTAGGGACTGAACTAATGGAGATAGATGCCCTATTTTCTTCACAAACACAAACACACACATACACACACACGTACACACACACACACACACACACACACACACACACATACACACACACACAGACATGTATATTGTATTGGGGGGATTGCAGAATAATGTTATTTAAAACGTTTGAAGGGATCTTTTTTAAGTACAAGCTATTGCCGTACTTTTAATGTATCCCCATAGTAACACATCAGTGAGATGATCGATCCTTGCCTCTTGTTGCTAGGTAACCCTGCTAACATAGTAACATACTGTCATGTCAGTATCACAGTGGTGTGGCATCATCCCCATCAAATACAATTTATAAAAAAGCACAAGCACAAGCACAGAAGCCTGGCCTCTTTTTCAAACAGGAAGGGCTGACAGTATGGGTCACACTGTATGGGCTGAACTGGTCAGATGTGGTGGACACACACACACATGAACACACACACACACACACACACACACACACACAAACACACACACACACACATGAACACACATGAACACACACACACATACACACACATGAACACACACACACACACACACACACATGAACACACATGAACACACACACACACATGAACACACATGAACACACACACACACACACACACATGAACACACATGAACACACACACACACACACACACACACACACATGAACACACACACACACACACATGAACACACACACACACACAGACATGAACACACAGTATCCAAAGGGTATGGGTCACACTGTGGTGACCTGTCGCCGGGTCTTAACACTCTGGGCCCCGAAGGAGATGAAGGAGATAGTGTTATTATAGACCGGCTCAGTGGACCAGATGACATCTGGCATCTGCAACAACAAAACAACGACTTTCTTTCAAAAAATAAATCAGATTGCTCCAGTAAAGAAAATAGGTTAATATAGATTAGGGGGGAGGGGTTGTCAACATCGGTACTTCAGGGAAGGTCTTTATAGTTCCCCTGTGGGTCTAGACACTTCTTTGCAGGGAGAAAAATTGCTCCGTAGTTCCAGGCTTTGAGTTGACACAACACTGCTGCTAGCTAACAGGTAGGGCACTTTGCTTGGGCTCAGCGCAGGCTAGCAGTTCATGTGTAGGCGTTTGCTGAAGCAACAAAAGAGTGTGTGTGTGTGTGTGTGTGTGTGTGTGTGTGTGTGTGTGTGTGTGTGTGTGTGTGTGTGTGTGTGTGTGGGACATGAAAGGCTTCATCCACACTCACAGAAGAAATGGTGCCACTGGCCTTCATGCATAACTATTCAGGAACAAACCAAGATGACTAAAAACAATAAATCATAGTAAATTGTAAACACTGTACAGGTTTCATTGTCAAGTAAATAGTGGTGTAATTTATGTGAAATCCAATAAAAAGAATTGAACAAGAAAGTAGTGATGTAACTGTGGAGAAAGATTAGAACATAAATCATGGTTCCCTGTGATCTATACATCTTGTGTTTTTTTTGGCGGGTGGCTTTTCTGTTTTTGACAGCAAAAGCTCCAGACTACACCTCTAAAATCATTCATTTTGAAAAGTGCCCCTCCTCAGAGGCTACAGACTACACCTCTAAAATCATTCATTTTGAAAAGTGCCCCTCCTCAGAGGCTACAGACTACACCTCTAAAATCATTTATTTTGAAAACTGTATCTCCTCAGAGGCTACAGACTACACCTCTAAAATCATTCATTTTGAAAACTGCCCCTCCTCAGAGGCTTCTCAGCTTACGGACCAGACGGCTGCACTGGAGTGATTCATCTGAATGCGATGCATCAGGCCTGGTCCAACCCTCCGTGCTCTCCACCATCACTCTGGGCGTGGACAAGCTAATCCTGTGTTATTACCACTACACCCTAAGAGAGGGGCGGCTCGCTTTTAAACCAGAGAGTTTAGCTCTGTGCTTTTGAAACCCCTTTTCATCAATAGTCATCCAGGGACCACTAAAAAAACACACTTGCCGAAATCAATAGCACAATCGATAGCCAGTGGTCTCCCGGCTTGTTTTTTTGAGGGCCTTCATCTAAAAAGGCCAATTTCTCATTATCTGGTAACAGAGTCCCGTATGCAGCCGGCCGCTATCAGAGGTCTGCCCCTGCCTCTAATAACTCAAGGCTCCCTTAGGACCATTACCTCTGATTAACTCCTCTCTTTCCAACCAACCAGCTTCTTATTAGCACATAACAAAACAATAAATGCACATCATTTTTGTGATCCTTATGCTTCCCAGGGATCACAAAAACAGATAAATCTATCGCTTCGTCGCAGTTCAAGTCGCTTTGGATAAAAGCATGGCAGGAGTGAATAACTGTACATGTAATCTGCTGCTATCGGTTAAGTAGCTCCAACTTCGGTAACCTATGTGTCATTAGGCTGCACAGGCAATCGAGCGTAAATGAATAAAGCAGGAAGAAATTGAATGGTAATGACTGACGCCTCACTCAAAAACACTTGAACGCAGGAGCACAGCGTAAGGGCAGCATCAGTGTTAGGGCAGCATCAGTGTTAGGGCAGCATCAGTGTTAGCGCAGCGATGAGCGTTAGCTAAGAGGGGCTAATGGAGAGTCGAACCAGAGCTGATCTCCTGTCCCTATCCATAGCCTGAATGTCTACCCACATAGATTATCTACTATCCCTACCCATAGCCTGGATGTCTACCCACTTAGCAGATGATCTCCTATCCCTACCCATAGCCTGAATGTCACCCACATAGCAGATGATCTCCTGTCCC
>NC_137928.1:4365352-4372852 GCF_963457725.1 Sprattus sprattus
AAACACACACACACACATAGACTTACAAACACACACACATATAGACATACAAACACACACACACACTGAAGAAAGACACTTTAATATTTAATGGGGGGGAATAGACTAATGGATCGGTGGCGAATGTGGTGGACTAACTCCCTCACTCCCTTAGCGTGTGTGTGTGCGTGCGTGTGTGTGTGTGTGCGTGTGTGTGTGTGTGTGTGTGTGTGCGTGTGTGTGTAAGTGTGTGTTCCTCTCACTCCAGAGTGCCAGCAGTATGTTCCACACAGAGCCCAGAGGGGTCCCATGGCGTGGAGCCAGAGCGAGCGCTCATACGAGATGCTGAAGCTACAGCCCTCAGCGCGCGCGCGCGTGTGTGTGTGTGTGTGTGTGTGTGTGTGTGTGTGTGTTTGTGTGTGTGTGCTCATACGAGATGCTGAAGCTACAGCCCGAGGTCACGTCAACATGCTACAGCTAACCGCCAAGCAGGGGGCTAATGACTCTAACAAAGAACAAAGATAGAGAGAGAGGGGGAGAGGGAGAGAAGGGGAGAGAAGGGGAGAGGGAGAGAAGGGGAGAGGGGGGAGAAGGGGAGAGGGGGGGAGAGGGAGAGAAGGGGAGAGGGGGGGAGAGGGGGGAGAGGGGGGAGAAGGGAGAGGGGGGGAGAAGGGAGAGAAGGGGAGAGGGAGAGAAGGGGAGAGGGAGAGAAGGGAGAGAAGGGGAGAGGGGGGGAGAGGGAGAGAAGGGGAGAGGGGGGAGAGGGAGAGAAGGGGAGAGGGGGGGAGAGGGAGAGAAGGGGAGAGGGGGGGAGAGGGAGAGAAGGGGAGAGGGGGGAGAGGGAGAGAAGGGGAGAGGGGGGGGAGAGGGAGAGACAGAGGGTGGGAGGGAGGGAGAGGAAAAGAGAGGAGGATGGTAGGAGAGAAAAGAGAGATTGAGAAAGAGAGGGATCAGGAGCAGGATGGAGAGATAAGAGAAAAACAGAGATAAAAGGAAAGTGAAAGAAAAAGAAGTAGTGGGAAAGAGGGAGAGGAGGAAATGGAGCAAGAGAGAGAAACGGAGAGAGAGAGAAGAAAGAGAAAGAGAGAGAGAAGAGAGAGAAGTGGAAGAGAGAAGAGAGAGAGAGGAACAAAGAGAGAGAGAGGAGAGAGAGAGAGAAGAAAGAGAAAGAGAGAGAGAAGAGAGAGAAGTGGAAGAGAGAAGAAAGAGAAAGAGAGAGAGAAGAGAGAGAAGTGGAAGAGAGAAGAGAGAGAGAGGAACAAAGAGAGAGAGAGGAGAGAGAGAAGAGAAGGGGGGGAGAGAGAGAAGAGAGATAAGTGAAAGAGAGAAGAGAGAGAGAGAAGAAAGAGAAAGAGAGAGGGGGAGAGAGAGAAGAAAGATAAGTGGAAGAGAGAAGAGAGAGAGAGGAACAAAGAGAGAGGGAGAGGAGAGAGAGAAGAGAGAGAGGAAGAGAGAGGGGGAGAGAGAGAAGAAAGATAAGTGGAAGAGAGAAGAGAGAGAGAGGAACAAAGAGAGAGAGAGAGGAGAGAGAGAAGAGAGAGAGGAAGAGAGAGGGGGAGAGAGAGAAGAGAGATAAGTGGAAGAGAGAAGAGAGAGAGAGGAACAAAGAGAGAGAGAGAGAGAGGAGAGAGAGAAGAGAGAGAGGAAGAGAGAAGAGTGGCAGAGACGGAGGGGAGAGCATCTTTAAAACAATGGCTCCAGATGGAGGCGCCTCAGGGCCTCGTTTCAAAACGTCCTCTTCAGGGCTGGAAGGAGGCTCGCCACATAGCTCCCCCGTCCAAAAGTCATTAATACGACCTCACATAATCACCATCCACTCTGAGTCACCCCTCCGCATATGTCAGTCAGCGGATTAACATTCAATAAAACACTACCTGCCTACATGGCCCTGTACCGCCCCCATTAGATGTGCTAGCTTCTGATTATATAACCGGTGTGTGTGTGTGTGTGTGTGTGTGTGTGTGTGTGTGTGTGTGTGTGTGTGTGTGTGTGTGTGTGTGTGTGTGTGTGTGTGTGTGTGTGTGTGTGTGTGTGTGTGTGTGTGTGTGTGTGTGTGTGTGTGTGTTGTGTGTGTGTGTGTGTGTGTGTGTGTGTGTGTGTGTGTGTGTGTGTGTGTGTGTGTGTGTGTGTGTGTGTGTGTGTGTGTGTGTGTGTGTGTGTCTGTGTGTGTGTGTGTGTGTGTGACGGCTTGACAGGCGTTTCACCAGGAAGAACACAAAACAAAAGACAGAGAAATAAGTAGAGAGGGGAAAGGAGGCCTGAAATACAGCCGTGGGGGCGGGCACCTTGCGTTAAAATAGTCCTGAGTGCGACCCTGTATTTGGATGTTCCCCTAATCTGTCACAGAGATTACAGGCCCTCTAACGCTTCAAACACACACACACACACACACACACACATACACACACACACACACACACACACACACACACACACACACACACACACACACACACACACATACACATACACACACACACACACACACACACACACACACACACACACATACACACACACACACACACACACACACACACACACACACACTCCAGGGCAGCCCTTTTGTTATCGCACGCAAAACAGGCAGACGGGCAGCCAGGAGCGGCGAGGCCTCCAAGATGGCCGCCCGCTCCCCGAAAGCCTCGGAAGATGCTCTGCTCTGCCGGAGAACCGTAACAGCAGCCTGGATCCGAGCTGGTCCATGCCCAAAAATACAGTCCCAAAATGGCTGTAGAAAAAAAATCTCTCTTTCTGTCACTGCCATAGTCACATGATATAAAAAAAAAAGTGTGTAGGTCACTGTATCCAAGGCTCACTTGTTGCTATGGACCCACATGATGTGGTGGAGTCACATGTGGTTTGCAAACAAGTCCTCAATCTGCGGTGTGTGTTTCTGGACAAGCAAAAAGAGGAAGAAAAGAAAAACTTGCATGGTGTCAGCTCACAGCCAGAAAAGGGTAGCCTGGCCATTACCAGCCTGTGACTCCATTTCATTCCGTCTTTCAGTCTGGCAAAACGCTATGCATTTTCGTTTCCGAGATGAGCGGGTGCTTAGCTTGAGGTTTAAAATCATTGGAGTTCCCTTAACCAATCAGCAACGTTTAGTAAGCATTCGGTAGATTAAACTCTTCCCAAAGCCAGTTGGGAGAAGAGCTATGACGTCCTTTCCAATCATAAAACTTACAAGAAAATACTCTTGTTCTCCTTTTAATTTTCTGATGTTCTCGAGAGTTGAGACAACTTTCCCGATAGCTTTTAGTGTCTTTTCCTCCAAGGCGAGTTTTGCGTCACAGCTCTGAACTGTTCGCTGATTGGTCCTACAGGATTTTGAGTCCTGGAGACGATTGTCAACGGGGTTGGGCCAGACTGAGTATGAGCTTGAAATCAATTCAGGCGGAAATACGTAGGCTGGTGTCACCAGGCTATGAAAAGGGCACCAGAGAGAGTATGAGTCCCTTCGCTGTGGGAAGAGAGAGAGAGAGAGAGAGAGAGAGAGAGAGTGAGAGAGAGAGAGAGAGAGAGAGAGTATGAGTCCCTTCGCTGTGGGAAGAGAGAGAGAGAGAGAGAGAGAGAGAGAGAGAGAGCGAGAGAGAGAGAGAGAGAGAGAGAGAGTATGAGTCCCTTCGCTGTGGGAAGAGAGAGAGAGAGAGAGAGAGAGAGAGGGAGGGAGAGAGAGAGAGAGAGAGGGAGGGAGAGAGAGAGAGAGAGAGAGAGAGAGAGAGAGAGAGAGAGAGAGAGAGAGAGAGAGAGAGATGCTCTGTAGACGTGGTGTGAAGGCATCAGCAGACAGAGGCGTAAAAAGGCCGAGACGTGCAGACATTTTGTGTGCGTGATACGATATGAACTCTTCTACTCTGTCTGACTCTGTATTAAATCTGCTTTGGCACCACTGTCTTCGTGAGGGGCCGTGCCAATGAAGCAATTTTCAATTTGGAGTTTAACGGACGAAGGCAGAGACAGATAGACTAAGAGATAGAGAGAAGAGAACGAGAGAGAGAGAATGAGAAAGAATGAGAGGGACAAAGACAAACTGTCTTTCAAACAGTCGTGCCAATGAAGCATATTTCAATTTTGAATTTCAATTTAACAGACAAAGGCAGGGAGAGAATGAGAGAGAGAGAGAGAGAGAGAGAGAGAGAGAGAGAGAGAGGGTTTGTCTATGTGCCCACTGAGCGAGGGCATGGCCTCTTCTCTCCTCTCCTCTCCTCTCCTCTCCTCTCCTTGGCACCTGCTCCTCTATGCGTCTGCACCCCGTCACCTCCCACGAGCAGCCAGGAGGTCGGACGGACAGAGCAGAGAGAGGCACTTTTCTCTCTCACACACACACACACACACACACACACACACACACACTCAGTTGGGCAGAACCGTGAGCAGCACTTTTTCAAGTGAGCGGCCATTTTCTGCTGACGAGGGGCAGCGAGGCTTGCCCTTGCTGATGCCTGTGTGTGTGTGTGTGTGTGTGTGTGTGTGTGTGTGTGTGTGTGTGTGTGTGTGTGTGTGTGTGTGTGTGTGTGTGTGTGTCTGTGTGTCTGTGTGTGTCTGTGTGTGTGTGTGGCAGGGGCTCTGACAAGTCACAGCATGTGTCCAGCAGGAAACTTCTTTATTATACTTTAATCATTGTCCTCCGATCAACAGCTGAGCATTTGAAACCGGACAATGACAGAAATGACAGAGGGAGATAAGGAAACAGAACAAGAGAGAAAGTCTAACAGAGGAGAAAAAGAGGAAGAAAGAGAGACAGAGAGAGGGGGAGAGAGAGAAGAGAGATAAGTGGAAGAGAGAAGAAAGAGGAACAAAGAGAGAAAGAGAGGAGAGAGAGAAGAGAGACGGAGAGGCGGAGGGGAGAGCATCTTTAAAACAATGGATCCAGAAAGTCTGACAGAGGAGTAGAGAGAGTCTCAGAGAGAAAGAGGAAGAAAGAGAGAGACAGAGAGAGACAGAGAGAGAAAGAGAGGAGAGAATTAAAGACACAGACAGTGATACCTTTCATTACGTTTCTCCTCCTGAGATGGAACAGTAGGCAGAGGATGATGAGGATGATCAGAAGCATGGCGCCCACAAACGATACCGCCGCTATAACCACACTGTTGTCCCTGTTATACACTGCAAATGAATCAAATAGATAGTCAGTGATGATGCCTTAGTCAAACACTCACACAGTCCCTACTGGTTCATCTACTAATGCAGTCCCACCAAGGTGGAGGAGACTGAATCAAGGGGATGGTGGTTTTTGTCTATTTTTGTCTGTTTTTGTGACATTGAAGGCTGATGGGCAATGTGGGGGGCAATAGTGTTACAGGAGGTAGAGAAGTCGTTTAGTAATCAGAAGGTTGCTAGTTCGACTCCCTGTCGAAGCGTCATTGAGCAAAACACTGAACCCCTAATTGCTACTGATGTGCAGTTTTCCATCAGCGTAAATGTAAGAATGTGTATACATTGCAAGTCGCTTTGGATAAAAGCATCTGCTAAAATGACTAAATGTAAAATGTTGAACAGGATTGTGTGAAGGGCTTGCCTTCAGTGGTTTCATGAAGGAGGACTCAAGATGGAGGAAACTGAATAAGAGGATGGTGGTTTGGGTCTATTTTGGTCTCAATGGTGTTGTGACAGTGAAGGCTGATGGGAAATGTTGAACAGGATTGTGTGTGGAAGGGCTTGTCTTCAGTGGTTTCATGAAAGAGGACTCATGAAATGTCTGCTACTAAGATGATCTTATAGAAAACAGGAGTATACAGGCATTCATAAACCAGACAGTGGAGCGCCCTCTAGTGAATTGTTACGGTATTTCATGGACCTAAGACACTGGTCAGGTAAAGCCCTATTATCTAACTGAATCGATAACTGAATGACTGCAATGACAATAGTGAATTCTGAAGACGGAACAAGGAACACGGAACACGGAACACGGAACACGGAACACGGAACACGGAACACGGAACACAGAACTCGGAACTCCGAACTGCATGTTGTGTTCACCTTCATTTCTCTGAGGATGAAGACACTGATCTTACCACGCGTGTCACTACTGAGGTCAGTGGGGGTGGCAGAGGTGAATTCTCTACTGTATGGATTGCATTGGACTGTGTTGAAAAACTGTACTTGTAAATATGAAAGTTTTTTTAAAGCTGACAAAACAACATGACATGTAATGCATCTCGTTGTGCCTCAAAACTGACACACTGACGACGTCTCCACCTATCAACATAAAGATCTCAACCAACAACTGCTCTACCTATCTATCTAGTCTTTTGTTGCTCCATCTACAGGACAAGCTGTGTTTGCACGCATTCTCTCTGACCATCCCTACTGACACACTGACGACGTCTCACTGACCCTGCGTGACACGTCTCTACCGGAGGGCTCTGGCCGTGGCAGAGATGGACACTCATCGTGCTGGATGTCATGTTTCATTATGACAGTAGTTTTGGAAAAGATGAAATGATGAAACTGCATGTTGTGTTCACCTGCCTTCTCCTTCTTCACCTCTCCATAGCAGGCATACTGATAACACACGCACGCACGCACAAACACTGATCACACACACACACACACACACACACACACACACACACACACACACACACACACACACACACACCCACACCCACACACACACACACGCACACACACACACACACATACCCACACACACACACACACACACACACACACACACACACACACACACACACACACACACTCACCAACAGTGAGTGATACGTTTCTACTGAGCGGTGCAGCCATGGCAGAGACAGACACCCGGCACTCGACGCTGCCGTCGCTCCTGGCCTCCAGACTGAGGGTGCTGGTGGTGTCGTACAGCCCCCTGTCCTGGTCCACCTTGTAGGATAAAATGTATATGTTTCTCATTTAATTCCCTAGGTTTGTATAGTATTCCATAGTACAACTTGAATTGAATTGGTAACTGAGTTGAGCATGTGTTCTGTCTGACCTGTTGTGAAATGTTTTCTGAGCTGAGAGTCACCCAGGGCTTGGGGGTAAGTGGGTCCTATGTAAATAGTCTTATCTCTGGTGAATGCCAGGTGACTACATTGTAAGAGGCCTGAGGAGGAGTCTGTAGAACTATAAGATGTGACTATGCCCAGAGATGTGTGTGGGCATTGTGGTTGAACATTTCATGAACATGTAATGATTGTAAACAATGCTCCCGGTGTCTTTAAGTAATTTTGACCACAACCTCACTGCTGGTGTTGAAGGCGCTGGGCTGGAGCCGCTCTCCCCTCAGGAACCAGTCCACGCTGGGCTCGGGGAACCAGCCGCGGGCCAGGCACTGGAACTGGACCATCTGTCCACTGGCCACGGACGTGTTGCTACCGGTGATCACAACACTGCCTCTCTCTGGACAGGGGGGAGGGGGAGACAGAGAAAGAAAGAGGGTGTAAGATAGTAAGGTATAAGGTTAGAGAACAGAGAGGATAAGGGAGAGATAGTGAGAAATAGAGAGATAGAGAGAGAGAGGGAGGGAGGAGGAAAAGGGAGGCAGAAATAGTGACA
>NC_137928.1:4382852-4387852 GCF_963457725.1 Sprattus sprattus
CACTCACACACATGACTTAAAATAAGAGGCCTTGTCACCGAGGAGACCGGTTGCACACACACACACACACAAACACACACACACACACACACACACACACACACACACACACACACACACACACTCACACACATGACTTAAAATAAGAGGCCTTGTCACAGAGGAGACCGGTTGCACAAAGCACGTGGTGGCCGGGGGGGGGCCACGGCCATGGGCAGAGAATGGCCACCCTGTCGGCCCCCCCGAACCTCGCAGCACGGCAAAAAATACAAAAAAAACCCTCCTGAACACAAACGGTATAAAGCTGAAATAAATGCATTCATATTTTTTTTTATCAAGTCGTCTACCAGCCCCATATTCGCAGCATGTGTGTGAGTTTTAAAATAGTAGTTTTTGACAATCAAGTGCCACCCCAAATAAAAGACTGGCCAGAGCTGCCCCCCCCCCCCCCAGAAATAATGTCCTGGCTACACCCCTGCATCCGTGGTGGCAGGCCGTCTCACGAGGAGGAGTCCTGAGATCACCTCACACACACACACACACACCTGTCCTGGCTATACCCCTGCATCCGTGGTGGCAGGTTGTCTCACGCTGTCCCGGTGCCGAGCAGGAGTCCTGAGATCACCTCACACACACACACACACACACACCTGTCCTGTCTACACCCCTGCATCCGTGGCAGGCCGTCTCACGAGCAGGAGTCCTGAGATCACCTCCGAGGGGTGGAGGCTGAGATCACCTCACACACACACACACACACACACACACCTGTCCTGTCTCCGCCCCTGCATCCTTGGCAGGCCGTCTCACGAGGAGGAGTCCTGAGATCACCTCCGAGGAGTGGCGGCAGCTCCCGCAGGATGGAGCCATCTGGTGTGTGAGACCTCAGCCGGGAGGTAGACGCCCCCGCAGACGGAAGTTACAGAAGACTACGTGCTTCTTTTGAACAGGGAAGTAGTCTATCTATGTCCCTTCTGTGACTGTATATCACACCTCACGCCATGCAAAGCAAAGCTTGAGGTCACTGAAACAGTGTCAGCGTGCTAAAAAACACTCTTTGAAACGGCTGAATGGGATTGGTCCCGAGTATAATATTTCTATTTCAAACACAGGATCGTGATTACGATCCGTTGAAATGACAAATCTGGTGTCATTCAGTAGCACTGCGGTGTGTACTGGACTGTGTAGATCTTGTGTGTACGTCCATGCTGTTCTGAAGCGCTTCCTGAACAGAACATCCTGTGAAGTGACCATGACAACGCAGAAAAGACAGTGTCCTCAAACTGACCATATCCCCCTCATGACTCAAACAAACACAAAGTGTCTCAAATGAAATTGTAATTACATTATAAGGCTGTTATGTTCGGGTCCAGCAGCCAACTGTGACTTTTAATAGTACGAAATGTGCTTCAAAAATAGGCCTATGCCTTCAGTGCGACAGAAAAACACCTCAGTTGACCTCATTACCCTGAAGCACCGAGTCTGATCACAGTTCATATATCTTGCCTTTTATTACTGAATCGAGATCTCTGCCTTTCTAGTTCGAGTAGCTCTGCCTTCGCTGCCTGACTGCAGCTCATGATTTGTTTTTCTCACCGTGGGTTAATTTACCCTAGGGCGAGCTGCCACACGCCTGTCAGAACCTGGGGAAACACCTGCGAGATGGCAGGTTAAACAGGGTCGGGTAGGAGAACGAGGGAACGTGAAGATAATGAATCACGTTCTGGGAGCGAGTCAAGTCTCTACCAGCCACGGAATGTTTTAAAATATAATTGAATTGAATTTTAAATAGCATAACTCCTTTTCTTTTCAGTGCATTCGTACGGAGGCCCCTAAGGGTCATGGTGGTGATTTATTTTCTCGCAATACGTATTACCTCGAAATATTTTTGTATTCCCTTGCATTGCTTTGGGGTTCTAAATTCTGACGCAATATATTTTGCTTTACCTTGCGATAATTTTGCACGAGAACACAAAAGCACTGCGAGTAAATGCAAATGTACTTTTGTGCGGAGACACCTCGACCCTTGGGCGGGCTCCACGCAAAAGTAAAGCCAGGTAATGCAAAAGTACAAAAAAAAAAAATAATAATAATTGCGTGGTAATATTGTGAGGAAAAGCTGAGCGTAAAGGGAACTAATTTAAAGAAAAATCAAAATCACACACAAAAGTGTTATGAGTAAAGAGTAATGCTGAACAAATATTGTCTTAAGGGGCTCAGTACAAATAAACATAATTGTATGTATTTCTTTAATTAATTAAATCTTCAGCCTACTCGTGCCATGTAGTTGCATGAATATGTTTCACACTCATTAAAATACTGCCAACCAGCAACAAAGTATTCAACAGAGGATATGAACACATGTAGTTGTCAGTAACCTACAAAATGGATATGTAGTGGGCTTAAAATATATTCAGTGAATACTGATTCATTATTAATCACAATTACAGTATGTATGCATTCACTCTCAAACAGCTTGTGATTCTCTGTGACAGTCTCCTTGTGTCCTGCTCTGTCTGAGTTGGAAATCCGTTTGGTAATATCCATGGTTTGTTTAATTGTTGAGCAGATTATTGTGCTAATGAACGTTAGCCACACGGTGTGAACACTGTGTTGGGGCGAGATATCTGTGTGTGGTTCTCTCACCTTGAGTAGCAAATGCCAACAGCACTAGCAGGAGGGCAGCACACAACATATTGCCAAGGTAACAGTCATGCCATTGTTGTTGAAACCTGCAAGGACACAGAGAGAGAGAGAGAGAGAGAGAGAGAGAGAGAGAGAGAGAGAGAGAGGAAGCGAGAGAGAGGGGGGAGAGGGAGAGAAAGAGAGAGAGAGAGGGAGAGAGAGGGAGGGGGAGAGCAAGAGAGAGAGGGAGAAAGGGAGAGACAGAGGGAGAGAGAGGGAGAGTGAGGGAGATAGAGAGGGAGAGAGAGGGGGGGGGGAAGGGAGAGAGAGAGAGGTAGAGAGTGAGGGAGAGAGAGAGGGAGAACGAGAGAGGTAGGGGGAGAGCGAGAGAGAGAGGGAGAGTGTGAGAGGAAGGGGGAGAGGGAGAGCAAGAATGCATACTGCATAGAATTCATTGATTTCTGTGACATTTAAAATGTTATTTTTGGCTGCCCTTACACCGTGGTGATCACGGCAGTGCACAGTGGATGGATACACTGCAGTTTTATAAGACATGGTTAGTCAATTCAACATTTAAATGTATCTCGTCTGGACCGATCATTAGTTATAACGAGAAATGACCCATGGATAGTTTGTTTCTGTAACAGTGCTCAACCTCATTTATAAGGGCTGGGCAGTTTCCCTCATCCTCTGATGCTCTGGTTAGACCATCAACTGCTGTGATTAGTCTTCAAGCCATTGCTATGGCACTGTGCTGTATTATTACACATGTTCAATTAGCCTTTGATGAGCTCAACCGAACCTACAGCTTTCATATGTTATATAAAATGGCATAATTATTTCTGTGGCTTTAGTTTAGCAAATTGAAGATATGAAATTCACCAAGATATTTAGATTCGATGTCGCCATTATCTTTAGATTTTAAACAATTAACTTCCTCATCCACAAATGATTAAGGCATAATACTTTTCTGATTAAGGCATAATACTGCATTTCTTTCTTTCTACTTGTGAACTGAAAAAATTCCAATGTGTGCAATTAATGAAGCGCCTAGAGGCAATTGTATTGTTATGGCGCTATATAAATAAAATTGAATTCAATTGAATTAATTTAAAAAGCCCTGATATGTAAATGCCTGAAACAAAGACTAGATAAACAAAAAACTGAAAAGTGTGCCTTTGAAGCATATGTCTAATGCCTAATGGAAGCATTCAATACAGCTGGACGGTTTCAGGAGACATCCCCCATTCTGACCCTTTCACTCTGATAAGCACACTTTGCCTGATGAGGAATTCAAATAGCAATACAAATATATCCAATTCATATGATAAATAAACAAATCATACCTTTTCAGCTCCCCAAAATAACCTCTAAAGTCATACCAGGGACCTCTCTGATGGCAGCATGCTCTCTCTCTCTCACACACACACACACATCTGTTTAACAAGTCTGTTTTTCAGTCACAAAAAAAAAGAAACACTCTGTTAAACATTACCATGGCCAAAGTCAGACTTTGTTCTCAGCCTTGAGAGCACGGTGCTCTGAAATGTGTGTGTGTGTGTGTGTGTGTGTGTGCTCTGATATGCGTCACCACTTCTCACAGTCGCTAGGAAAACAATGTGCCCAGAAATTCCTCCGTCCCAGGAGAGTGAAATGTCAACTTCCCACTTGAATATATTCATTCTTCATGTGACATTATTAGACTTATGGTTATTCTTAGTTTCAGTGTGTGCGTGTGTGTGCGTGTGTGTGCGTGTGTGTGCGTGTGTGTGCGTGTCTGCATGCATGTATGTCTTTGTGTCTGTGTGTCTGTGTGTGTGTGTGTGTGTGTGTGTGTGTGTGAAAGCAAAAGAGAGAGAGTACTAACACAATGTGTCTATTCTGTGTATTACTGGCGATGCCTTTCCTCAGTTGCAGTGAGATCACTACTCTTCACACCTACTGGACCCGTTGTGGTAAGCCCTCTGGAATCCACGCTTCCGTCAGTGCCACTCTACACCTGTCCAACAACCTGCCGAGCTAATGCAGGCTTGCCATAGGGAACACACAGAGTGTGGTGGGGGACACTAAACATGAAATATTCAAGACATTGCTGTACATGAAGGTATAGACCTACTTTTGGCCTCTAAAGCACTGACACGCACACACAGACACACACACACACACACACAGACACACACACAGACACACACACACTTATACTCACACAGACACACAAACTCACACATACACACAAAGACACACACACTTATACTCACACAGACACACAAACTCACACATACAGACACACACACACACACACACATACAATATACTCACACAAACACACACACATACACACACAGACACACATATACACACACACACACACACAC
>NC_137928.1:4392852-4395352 GCF_963457725.1 Sprattus sprattus
TGGTTGTTATGGGATGACCAGTGTTATTACACGGTGATGTGGTTATTATGGGATGACCAGTGTTATTACACGCCGTTGTGGTTGTTATGGGATGACCAGTGTTATTACACGGTGATGTGGTTGTTATGGGATGACCAGTGTTATTACACGGTGATGTGGTAGTTATGGGATGACCAGTGTTATGACACGGTGATGTGGTTATTATGGGATGACCAGTGTTTTTACACGGTGTTGTGGTTATTATGGGATGACCAGTGTTATTACACGGTGTTGTGGTTATTATGGGATGACCAGTGTTATTACACGGTGATGTGGTTATTATGGGATGACCAGTGTTATGACACGGTGATGTGGTTATTATGGGATGACCAGTGTTATTACACGGTGATGTGGTTATTATGGGATGACCAGTGTTATTACACGGTGATGTGGTTATTATGGGATGACCAGTGTTATTACACAGTGTTGTGGTTGTTACGGGATGACCAGTGTTATTACACGGTGATGTGGTTATTATGGGATGACCAGTGCTGGAGCAAAATGAATGGTCAGCTGAAGGGGGAAGAGGAAACAGGTGTAACCTTGCACCTAAGGTGTAAGACATGCAGTAGGCCTTCATCTGTCTTGCCATGTGATAAAGCCATTTTGTTAAAGGCTTTAATCGATAATTAATTACATCGTTTTTAAGGACCCTGTATATAAAACGAGGCCAACACTTCCATCCTACTAAATTTGCAACTCCTACAGAACTATCTCAGCGTAACACGTGGCTATGATGATATCACTGCCAGACTACATCAGACACTGTGACTCAATTACTGACCTTAAAAGCAGACTTAAAACTAATTTCTTCAAGATAGCTTATGGACTCACTGACTGACTTTTATTTTTATTATTTTTATTTATTTCTATGAGATTTCTATGAGATGATTGTAATTGTAATGAGATGATTGTTTGTGAAGTGACCTTGGGTGTCATGAAAGGCGCTTTAAATAAAATGTATTATTATTTATTATATATAAACTAACTCAGCGTAATACGTGGGTATGATGATATATAGTACTGGAGCAACCGCAACATGTTTGAAATATAGAAACCACCTCAGTTGAGATCAAGCACATCAGTGGAGAAGCAGACACAAACACTGTTGGTTGAGGTACATGGAAGCATGCAGTGCAACTAATCAACTCTGACCTGCAGCTCCACCTGCTGGTAGGCAGAGGAACTTACACTGCAAAAAAAAAAAAAAAAGAACCAAGAGCTGTTTACCTTGACAACAAAACCATGAATCCTTATCCAATCCAGGTCACGACATCTAGGCTTCTTCCTCCTCTTCCTCCTCTTCCTCCTGATGTGGAAAGACAAAGCAGTGGCGTTACTGGTTCATGCAACTGGCAGGGTAGGTCTGTCACACTCACAGTGTATTCTCATAAAATAGTTCAAGTTAACTAAGGAGGCCAAAACCTGAATTGAGTTCAGGGACAAAACCAATAAAAAAGTTGGTTAGCGGGTACCATTCTGGGGGAATGAGAGAAAAGTAAGAGCGTAGCTTAGCTTAGCCCCAAATAGCAGCTGGCCCAGGACTTGAGTCAGGCCCAGATTTGACCCAGAACTGGACCAGACTTGGCCCGGATCAGAACTGGTGAAGCAGCATTGGAACCACTGGCCAGATCCATTCTAGAGAGACTTGTGATATGGGGCTAAAGGTATGTAGGGAAAGTTATTTTTGTCAAGCTAAGGTTAGACATACAGTCTGTAAAAGATGTTTGGGGACGCCTGGTATGTGGATGAAGGCTCTGATGTGCTTCAAACATGAAAGTTAACCCTTTTTTTAACAAAATGGTGGTTGTTTGTTTGAAACCGTATTTTTTTTTTTCAGTTTTGTATTCTTTGTAGTATTCCTTTCTCCTTTCCTCTTTATCCTTGATGCATTTGATAAGAGGGTAGATTAAAAGTAAAAATCTTCATCTCCAGAGGACCGGGGTCATCATAGGAGACAAACATCAAGGAAAATGGTGTTCATTATAAACACACATATCACACCCATGCTACTGGTGCAGTTTGCAATCTACCTTCAACCAAACAACAGAAGTGTCGGTGGGAAACCCATGACAATGTGACCTCATGCTAACTTCATGGCATTGCTATCCAGCTCTATATGTTTTGAAATGCGATAAAGCAGGCTGTGGACACTCAACCGACTGATGTAAATGTAAATATCAGGGTGGGGGGGGACGGGGGGGGGGGGGGGGGGGGGGGCACACACGTTGCTGATCGCAGGAGTGAAGAGAGCTGGACGACGTTTACAAATCAAGACCAGGCAATTTGAAGAACAGGCTAATTCCAGTCGCCAAAAAAAAGAGCGGTGAGGCTTCATAAGGAAGTGGCGGGAGTCTTACTGAGAAGCCCTTCCTGCAAGCAGGTGCATCCCAGATTTTTCTGTCATCCTTCTTCTTTAACAAGCATGTGGCTATGCTCTTTTCTTCATTTCTGAAGAGAA